>NC_134534.1:120835122-121138152 GCF_050624435.1 Tenrec ecaudatus | reverse complement strand
GCCATATATACCAACCTGCCTGGTATTCAGTATAAATGAAGGGGGTCCAAAAAGCTTGTGGAAAAATAAAATATAATGGATATTTAGGACCTTTGTAAAGCCCTCTTGTATTTGCATATACATTTTATTTGTATCACTATACCTTTAAACGTCATATATTTAGCAGTATGGGCAATGGTTTGAAGCTGAGCAATGAACGCATTCAAACTCAACTCCATTGCCATTGAGTCCATTGCAGTTCATAGTGACCCTACTCAGTAGTGTAGAACAGCCCATAGTGTTTTCAATGCTGTGATTCTCAAGAAAATGGCTGTCATGGTTATTTTCCCATCAGTGACTGGTGGAAAACCACGTGTTTATTCACTCTTTGATCAAAATCAGTTGCTCCGAACTGCAATACTGAGACATTAGCTTGACTAGTAATGCATATGACTACATCTCACGGGCTATGGATTCCTGAAGTAGAGAGGAGTCGCTGCACCCCAAAGGATGATATGCTAAGCTAGTGTGTTGGCATAAAATTGCTGCATAACTCTATGACAACGCTGACCTTGTCGTGTCACCCAGGCATGCAGAGAGTAGAGAGAATGAAGCCGAAGTGCTTAGAAAAAGGAAAGAAATCAGAGACCACAGGTAAGTGGACGGCATACAGAAAAGGTCTAGTTAAAAAAAATAGCTATTAGAGATATGAGGGAAGATTATTTGCCCTTGTTACTATCTCATTTATGTATACAGTAAACCTTGTTAATTGAAGTTATGTGGAACTATAGCTTATTGTTTGTATCCCCAAATAGCCCAAAGAATGCAGGATTCCTTTGCACTCTTTGCTCTCCAGGACTCTTCTTTTGTACTGAATTTACATCTACCTTCCTGGACCTTCCAGAACTTTCTGGAATCACTCATAACAGGCACTGTGGCCAACAACATACCTTCCAGGAGTTTTCAACTGTCTTTACTGAAAACAAATAAGTATCACTGGAGATTTTAAATTATATGCCTTTTTGCCCAGTCCCAATGAGGAATGGTAAACAGATGAGTTTTTCTACTCTCATAAAGATTTACAGCCTCCAGTAACCAGAGGGGCTTTGGAGTCCGATTCTGCCCTTTAGAGTCTCTGAGTCAAATGTCCACTTGATAACAATAAGAACTATAGGATCTAATATTTACTTAGTAATGACATTTCACGAAGTGGAATGTACATTTCAGTTAGTGATAACTTGATAGTTTTGAGTAGTGTATTTAAGATTAGATTTTATTTTATTAAGATTATTTTATTTATTTTCATGATTGGGTACTTATCAGGGTATATATTAGAAAAAGAACTGGAATTTCCATTTCATGGAGACATTGATTCTATTGATTTGAAAATAACTCTAACATATACATTTCATTTTAAGATATTGAGGGAATGCTTCTGGTGATATGTAGATATGACCAAAAATAGGCTCATCACTATAATTAGCCTGATCTTCCTTTAAAGAAAAAACATTTGTAGATTATGATATGACAAAGGCAAACTGAATAAAGATTGTCATGTTTATTTTTATTTCTAAATACAATGAGTTTATGTTAAGATGTTACACCTAGCTTTCGTGATGCGTTGCTTTTATAGTTGGCTTAAGTCTAAAATAAACTATTCTTTGCATAAGGACTAATAAAACATTGCTTAGCCAATATTATGAAATTGAAATCCTCTCTGAATTTTATAAGTATATTCAGAAACAAGAATTTTGCATTAAAATTAGTGAATAGGAGATTAACAGTCACTTGATTTTGATCACTAAAGGAAAACCTGTAGACATATAGAAAGCATTTGAATTAGAAAAGAAAGAGGAAAATCACTTTCAAAAGCCAGAATAATATTTCACAAAATATTATTTCACACAATTTCTTTGGATGTCCATGTTCGTGTTGCATGCCAAATAAAAGAAATGCAGAAGAAAACTGTATTGTGGAGGTGGGTAATTCTAATATGTATACATTAAGACCTTGTGGAAAAGGAATGTTATTCTTTCAGACAATTGTTCCCAACCTTCCTAATGCCACGACCCTGTAATACAGTTCCTCATGTGTAGTGACTCCAACCATAACATTATTTTTGTTGCTACTACATAATTGCAGTTTTTCTACTGTTATGAATCATGTGACCCTGTGAAAGGGTTTTTTGACCCCCCCAAAGGGGTCACGACCCACAGGTTGAGAACCTCTGCTGTAAAGCCTAATTGGGTGAAACTAACAATTTTGCCAAAAGAACACTTATGTCAACTGTAGAGAAGAGAATATATAATTTCATCATCATATAACCTGGTGGAATTCAACCTCACAGATATGATTTTCATATATTGTATAGGTTCAAAGGATCGATGTGTTAGTGATTATCTTCAACCTTGATCGCCCGATCCTGAATATTTTCTCCCTCTGGTGTTCCAGTATTACTGCTGGCACCTCTGTCTCTCTGAGGTACCTCTTGGGATGTTTGGGCCTCTGATCACACTCCAGTAGTGGCTTCTCCCTGACGTCCTCCTCCCATCTCAGCTCTTCCATGTGCCATTCCTGATGCCTCTGCCACATGCTCCAAATCTATTTTGCTTTATTCACTTTTATCATAATTTGTTTTGCCTTTTATTTCTTTCTGTTCTATCAGTTTGATTCGTGTGTGTGTGTGTGCTTCCTGCATTATATGTGGTCTTTACATTCCTAGATTCAAATACCCTGCAGGCCCAGACTCGATTTCCTTCTATTTTCAAAGCCATTACTGTTAACTTCAACCTGAGATGATAGCAAGGCTCTGGGAAATGCTAACGCAGGACGCACCACTTTGATAGCACATTTTTCATGCTGCCTGATATTGAGTGTATTTGTGTCCAACTTTGTATGACCTTCCTAGTTTTGGACTTCCCAAGGGCTTGAACAATAATGCATATCGTTGCATTGAGTTCATATGTAATACTTTGCTCTAAACAAGGTGCCCATAATGCTGTTTCCCGAGATGTGTGCGCTCTTTCACAGTGGGGGGGGGTAGTATGGCAGAGTGCTGTAACAAAATGTGACGGGGCTACTAACAGCTTCAAACCTACGATTTCTCAGAGTGTTGTTCAGGTTGAAATTAAGACAAGACCTATGTTAGTCTTGAATCTCTTCAAAGAGTCAGGGCATTGGTATGTAGTTATTATGACATTATGGACTAGTAGGTAAAGGAATTAGGTTTGTGAAATAGTGGTATGATGTGGGATGTAAAAAGACTTTTCCCCAGCGTTGTCTCCCGCAAAGACATGCCAAACATTAGAGGCTATTTGCCAGCACATGGTGGGAGGTTAGATGCTTAGAGACATCCTCCTTGAAGACATTAAAACACTATCTGGTCCCACCACAGGTGTAGCCCACTGCCTGCTGTTAAGGACAATGTGTTACTTCTCCCTAAAGGCATCTGGTCCCCTGTAGGTGTGATTCACACCCAACTGATCATGGTTTCTTTGGAGGCCCAGAGAACAGCACTACCCTTGCCTGTGAAGTATATCTTTACCTGTAAATAGTGGGATTGCACTCCCCACTCACCCCAAAGATATATGACCTTGGGTTAGCAATAAAGAGCTCTCCCTCTCTCTTTTTCTGCTTTCCCTTCCTAGCCTCTGGTCCTTACTCCCCTGTTCCCTTGCCCCTGTCCTCCCCCACCCTCCTCCCCTTCTCTCCTGCCCTTCCATGTGGAAATCCAAGTGGGGCTGAAGTTACCATGCTACCATAGAATGTGTCTGACTCTATTATATCGGTCTCTCATGCTCTCTATGACTTTATTATAATCTCTCTATATAATGGCACCTATCAAACCCACGATTAGTTGGGGCGGGGGGTGGCCTTATCCCCCAGAGTATGGTGCTTGTATCAGATGAAAAACTAAAAAGATCAGAAGTTAGTTAGCTTTTTCACTCACAACTGTATGTTATTAAAACATTTTTACCTCTCTTGCAATCTATCCTGTTGTTACATGGGTACCTACTAAAGTAGCTCCCACCTCCAAAAAGCTATGTTACTTATGTGACTTTAAATCTCCACACCACAATTTGTCACAATACACAGATGAAGAATTATATCTTTCAAGACTATTGAAAAATAGACTAAGTATCTCTCGAATGGAAAAGAAACGAAGAACTTGCCAACAGCAGATACAGAGCATCAGTTGACTTGGAATCCAGGCAAGAGATTTATGGGCTAATCTTTTTTATTCTGGGACATTCGTTAAGTGAATGTCCCCAATCCGCCTGCCATCCTCACATTTCTAATGTGCTCATAGAACTCTAAGGTGTTCAAGATAATTTGCAATAATAAATGTTCTGTTATCAAATTAATTTTCAGTTCACCAGTAACCATCTGATTATCTCTTTAACAAAGCTGTACTGGCATGGCAATCACATTGAGAGTAATTATCATGTAATTGCACATGATTATTTGCACCTTAGTAAGTGCTCAAATGATTAAAGTATTTCAAGTCAAATAAAAATACCCTTGGAACTAAATTTGGGGAGGGGTTAGATGCTGCTCCCTTTCACGTTCTTCTTTGGGCAATGTGCGCCATTATCGATGGCATTCACGTAAACCCCAAAGCAGGAGAGTTGGTAAGGAGAAGAGGAACGTAGTTTTTATGAATAGAATTACTTGTGCAACCAATGAAGTCGAGATGATCATCTTTTAACTTTCAGCATGGATGAATGCTTTCCCTGGAGTAGCTATGACAAAAAAAATTACCCTATTCAGAGTATACACTATGAATGTCATTGAGGACAATGTGTTTTTCATGTCCAGCACCACCACTAGCAATTTTGAATTGAATTTTTATTTTACTCACTGTGCTCCTTTGCTTTTCAAAAGTTTCAACATTCACAAATTTAGTGTGCGTTTATTTTAATTTTCAAGCACTGTGGAGACCTTAACGTTTAGAGTGTGTGCCTTTAACAGGCTACCGCTGGTTTCATTGCATGTGCAATGCACAGTATCTTCCAGCTTTGTTTAGTCAGGCAGTTTCTAGAGAACAACTATAAACATTAGATCTTCCCTGCAGAAGTATAGTGTGAGCCAAATATGCCATTTTTCTGAGTAGCCTACAAAAGAGAATAGGACAAGGAGAATTACTTTTACGCAAATTTTAAGGTTTAAAATCATAGTTGAAAAACCAAACGCACTGCTATTGAGTCAGTTGTGACTCAGAGACTCTATAGCAGGTACTCAATGTAAAATTATTAATGAAATAGTATACACTTTTGTACTATGTCTTTGAAATCCAATGTGTATTTTACATTTGAAGCTCATCTTATTTTCAAGTGCTTAATAAACACATGTAACTAATGGTTACTTAATCACTCATAATAAGTAGATACCATGATATTATATGAGTTTATCCAGGTCATAGGAGAACAAGAATAACTTATGTAGGTAGTTCCTGACTTACAACTGTGTTATGTTCTGATGACTCCATCAGAAGGCTGTTATGATGAAGGAAAATACTGTTTCTCCTTTTTTTAGTTTTCATTATTTTTGCCTTTGATCATCAGTATCTTTATAAGTCCAATCATTGTTTTTTGCCCTTGGAAGTTGGAAGCATTATGTATAAATGTTTAACTCTAACATCAGTAGTTCCTGCTTTTCTATTATGCCCACGTTGTCTTCCCCAAAGGACAAATATACATGGAAACAAACAAAAAACAGTGATAATAGGCTTGAATGGAAGTTTTGGCTTATTATAACTTGATGTGTCATAAGTTGATGTTTACTGTGCAAAAAATATAAAGGAATAATAGAAATATAAAATCTATAGCTTACATTCTGGTTTTTAAATATTTTCTATCAGTTATATTACTTTTATACTTGGAAAACAAATGCAGTCTAATTATTTTCTTCCTTTTAATTGAAAGCTAGATTAGTGTTGGAACTTACATATATGTATTGCTCTAATAGGCTATATGATAAGTTCATTTGCAGGCATTATTTAATATAATTGCTATCATATTCCAGAAAAAATAGGTTCATTCAGCAGATTATAAGTGAATCTCAGAAAGTTTAGTTTTATCAAAGTTAGATAGCAGATAGTGTAACTGGTCTCCAAACCTCGCTTTCTTTCCTAACAAGTATTGTCTTCAGTGATTTATGTTTATTTTCTGTTTTAAATTTGGAAACCTCCTCTAATATCAAGCCACATTTCAACAAAACTCAAAGAATTAAATGGCAGTGGGTATTGGTAATATCTAAATCTAAATGCATATTTATCTGAAAAAGAAATACCTCACTTCTGAGTCACTGCTGACTCGTAGCAACGTTCTGTGGGTTTCTGAGACTGTGTTTATGAAGTAGAGAGTCCACTCTGTCACAGAGCTGCTGGTGGTTTTGAACTGCCAAACATGCAGTTTGCAGCTCAGTTCATAATTCCTACACTAACAGGGCTCCATTATTTATACACCAGTTTATTTATAGCTATATGAATATACAGTATAAAGTTTCATATGAAAGATTCTTCATTGGCTTATGATCCAACCTCCCAATGATAATCTTTTCCATTTGTTTAAATTCTTACAAGTATTTTTTTAAATAGTAAGTTTTGAGTCTACTTGCTCATGAATATTACTACTTAAAAGCATTTTGAATGACCTACGCTTTTGTAATTATGGTGTAGTTGCGGATTAGTTTGATTCTTTGAATTAATCTTGATTTTCCTTATCCATTGAATTTAATTTCCCACTTCAGTTCCTAGAATTGGACTCTCCTGACAGCTAGCTCTCACAAACTAATCTCAAATACAGCATAAATTGTCTCCTGTGGCACTTTAACTGAAAGTTTATTGACTACATGCATATCCGTGGGAAGCATACATTGGGGAATAACTCAGGCACTGACAGTGGTACCTTAGCAACCATCTGATTGTAGTTATGGAAGACATTCACTGTGGTTTGAAGAATCACATGCCAATGTGATTGACAGAGTCTGTAAGACAATCAAGGTCAAACCCAGAATGAATTGAGAGTGTGACTATTAGCATGGACAGAGAAGGCATGTGTCAAATATTGCCTGTCCATCTGGTTAACACTCATGATGAGGCTGAACTGTTTGTGCTTAACATCTTATTGAAGGCAGCTGCATGGGAAGCTTGTTTTTCCTGTTAACTATTAAGTGTACTGTCTCTTTATCTGCAACCAAGATGACTATACTTAAAGTAAAACTGTATTACTCCAGCATAACCCTCAAAGAGTTTTATTTAGGAAATTATCAAAAGCTATGCTTTTCACTTAAAAGTGGTTGATACACTATTGAAAAATGGCACCAGCTGCTAAAAAGTATACCCATGCCCCTTGTAGAATACCTTAAATAGGAATAAGAACACAAAGTTGGGTGCCCCCGTAGGTCTAGCGTCCTTCAAATGTTTAAATACCATTAGCTAGTGTGTTCCCTCCATATATGGATTGTGAAAGGTGACAGGGTGGTACTGAAGAGTCATGCATTAAGGGACAGATAAGGTGGAATACTGAAAATTCAGGTTTGGCAGAATGTGTCAAATACCAGGACTCCTCTGACTAAAACTGTTATCAGCAAACATTGGTCCTTTTTTGGAGGAAATATTGAAAAACAGGAAGGTAAAATCAATTTTACTTTGTCATTATATTTGAAAGGAGACCTCAGGTCTGCCAAGTAATGTTATTAATTGCCATCAAGTTGCTTCCAAGTTCATGTGTAGAACTGCGTCATAGGACTTTCAAGGTTGGGGCATTTTGAAAAGGAGCCCTGGCAGTGTACTTACACGATGGGCAGCCATCTGTAAGGTCAGAAGTTCAAAAGGACCAGCTGCTCCGCAGGAGAGAGGCAGGTCTTTCTACTCCCTTAAAGAGTTACAATTCTTGGAAACTCACAGGGGCAGTTCTACCCTGTCCTATCGGGTCCATGGCAGTGAGTTCAGTACTACTAATCCAATGTTATTTCCCCCTGTAACTTTGAGGATTTTGTATATGATTACATTTTAAATATAATGGCTGGTTGGCTTATAAAATATTATTTTTAAAAGTTAAAGTTGCTTTTCATTACTGATAGGTCAATATTTTTCTCTATTATTAATATACTTCTGCTAGACTACCAAATAATAATTGTTCTATTGATCACAAGTTGGGTAAGCAAGGTTGAAACTAATAAAACATCTATTCCTACTCTGAGACAACAGCCATAGCATCAGATTTGGTGGCACTGTAGTGGATATTTACATATGCAAGTTAGCACATTACATAAACAAAAGATTTGAACCAATTTTCAATAGTAATATATGTGTCATTGTTTGTTCTCCTGCAGGAGGCATTTACGGTAACCACAGAAAATACATTCCAACAATGATGGGTTCTTAAGAAAACAACATAACAGAACCAATAGATTGTAGCTAAATGTAATTTTATCCATGACAAGATGTTACACCATGTTAACACTGTTGTGGATAGCAATAACGGCACTGCAATTCTCAGCAAGTACACTAGGTGGTGCCTGCCTCAGGTGCAGCCAGTGATAGGTCTCTGTGAATGGGCATTCGGTGTCAACACTGCCTTCTGTTTTCGTCATTTACCCTGTACATACACGTTTATAAGACAATTTCTCAGCACATTTTAATGCAGATTTGTGGTAAAATTATGTTCCTTGGCTGATATTTGGGTCGGCTTATACTCGAGTACATACAGTAAGTAGTCTATCAATGTCTGCCCTTAGGTCTGTTTCTCTTTCTTTGGTTAGCTATTCAAAGGAAATACTCTAAATAAATCCACAATAGCATCAACTTATTTGAGATGAAATAAAGCTGTTGATCATCTTTCCCAAGATTGGGAGATATGGCATTAGCTTTCTAACTAAATAGGAGATCAAGTTATGCCATTTCATCTTTTCTTTATAATCAGTTCATATATAAGATTTAACATGTCTATATATAACATATACCTATTATATAAGATTTAACATGTCTCTATCTATCTATTTCTATACACCACACTACCTGTGGTATAGTGAGTTATGAGTTGGGTTGTTAAGCACAAAGTCAGGGGATTCAAACCACTGGAGAGAGAGAAGTCTTTCGGTCCATGTAAAGATTTCCAGCTTGGGAAACTTTCAGGGGCAGGGTGACCCTGTCTTATAGGGTCACAATTAGTTAGAACCGGCTCTATCAACTTAGTGAGTTTTGATATGAACTAATTAAATTAGTGTTCGAAATTATTAGCAGCCAAAAAAGAAGAAGAAAGAAAAAGCTATAATAAAACTCAATGTCTGTATGAAGCATTTATTGAGATTGTATTTAAATTATGGAGCGACTAGCCAAAAAGCCACTGGATACGTAACACTTTATAGCATTTATGGACCCTAACACTTTTTCTTGTAATTTAAGTATTGGTGGTATGTGAGCAATTTTCTAACAAAAAATTCCCATAAATTTGTTTTTACCTTGATCAAGAACTCGCAGTTTGGAAATAAAGCTACCAACCCAGCGTACATTCTTTTTTCTCCTCGTGAATTATTTTGTTCAACTCAACGCGATTATTAATAACTGGTGCCCTCATCTTTGTTCTGAATTGTACTGAGCTTTCTTTTGTTCACAAATACCGAAAAATAAGCTATAAATATTTTGGATAAAGGAGGACTACAAACACACAGGAGGAAGAGACCATTTGAGCTCGATTTCACTTCTTCTTAAGGAGATTTTTTTTAGTATGTTCACGAACTCATACCATTTCATCTTCCAGTGCCCCCTTTTGTCTGCTTTCAAAACATACTCAGAAACAGGAGCAATCATGGCATGTGCCTGGTTCCCTCATTGACAGTAAAGTGGTATCTTTAACACCTGCTCATTTTATATCTGTATTGTAGTCTTTTACACACACATTATGTATGTGTTGGAAATCTCAGTATAATCTGTTTTCACCTTCCATTAAGCTAGACTTAAAAAGTCACCGTTCCAGTTTGCCGACAATAATCTACTTCCACACGCTGTATAAGAAGGCATCAGTGAGCAATGCGGCCTCTATATTGAAAACATTGTAAAAGTGGCAGAGTAGGAAGACGGAGTAAGTAATTCTTTTTGAGTATTTGCTTCTCAAACTTCCTTTCACTTCCATGGAGTGTGTTCTCACTTCCAGGGAGTCCATCCCGACTCTTAGCACCCCCACAGGACCCGGTCAACCTTCCCCTGCGCGTTTCAGACACTGCAATCTGCAATCCTTTACAGGAATAGAAAGTCCTAGTTGCTCCTGTGTAGCAAAGGCTAGTTTTGAACCGCTGACCTTGGGGTTAGAGCTCAGATGTGTAACCCACTACATTACCAGCGTCCCCCCACTACCTACCAAGCTAGTCTACCTTTTCCAAGTTTCCTCCATCAGCCAATATTCTAAATTGTCTCCCATGTTCATGTTGAACAACATAGGCGTTCTCGGATTTACGTCACGTACACATCCTAATTTGGGGAGTAGGTGAGGATAACCCAGCCTGTCCGAGACTAGTTGAAGCTGTCTAGGGCAATTGCTGTGTTTTTAAATATGCTTGTGGCTGCTTCCCCTGAATAGTTTGACTTCCTCAGAATTTTAGAAAAGACAATAAGGTGGTGTGTATAATTTTCTCATGTGATTCTGGCATATAGCAGGCATTCATGCTGAAAGCTTCATTTTTAAGGTTTTAAGATGCAGAAATGAAATAGTATATCATATGCTTACTTTGATTTCCTCATTTTGCTCTAATTTCATTTACTCAGTCTTGGCCCAAGCTTCATCATAGTTTAAGCTTCGCGGACAACTGTCTCTTTTTCTTTACTCTGTGTGTGGCACAGAGAGTCAGGGAGGGATTATGCTGAAGACTGTTTTTCAACAATCCTTTAGCTCTAAGGCAGACACCCACCTTACTTTGCTTACTTTAACCTAACTTTGCTATCCCCCAGACCACATGCGAAAGATTCAGAGCAGCAGCTCGCAACTTGTGGGTCGCAGCCCCTTTGGGGGTGGAATGACCCTCCATAAGTGTTGCCTACGGAAAGATCATTGGGAAAAATGATTTCACTATAATAAATACTTCACAATATATAATTACTGTACCTATTGTTTTTGTGATTGATCACTATGGGTTATATTCAATTTGTAAAAGTGAAAATATATCCTGCACTTGAGATATTTACATTATGATTCATAACAGTAGCAAAATTACAGTTATGAAGTAGTAATGAAAATCATTTTATGGTTGGGGATCACCACAACATGAGGAACTGTATTAAAGGGTCCCAGCCTTAGGAAGGTTGAGAACCACTGATTTAGAGGAAAACGACCACTCAAGCAAAGTCAGTACCCGCCCTTCAAGTAAGAAGAGCACAATGACAAATGCACAGGCAAACAACTGTGTGCAATTCTTGCTATAAAAATGGAGATAAATGTTTTTAAAAGAAGTTAACATAAGCTCTGAGAACTTGCATATGGAAGTTTCCTACAACATTTAGTTCAGGAAGATTGTTACCCAATTACACTCCTTTAAATTTTTCTTTCAAGAATATGCATGTACTTTTATAATCAAATTAAATTTCTCATTAAAGCAGAAGTCAGGATAGGGTAAGATTCTAGTCTAGTTACTACAGCTTCATTGGCACTTCTGCGTAATGTGTCAGAAAGCATGACATAAAACAGTACAAATCATTAAGATAAAACAAATTTAAGATAATTACTGAAAACACATTATCAATTAATCAAGGATATATGTATGCTAGAAAATGTCGAACATATATCTCTTCATACTTTTTCCTGAGCATATATCTTTTATTCATTATATTAGCTTATAATATTATCATTAAAATAAAATGTTCAACTTTTCAATAGTTTCTTTTCCTTGAAGCATAAAATTAGAGTTTTATTGACATAATATTTGGAAATAATTTATGTTGTGATTCAACATGTAGCACTATGGCCAACAAGAAAAAATATGGGAGGAAAATTAATGTAGATGATAAGCAGTTTTATTGGCATATAATTCACATGTTTAATTCAATAGTTCAATCATATCATCTAAACAAGAGTTGTGCCATCATTACAAGAGTCAGTTTTAGAACCTTTTCTTATTTCTTGTACTCATTGTTATTAGCTCTCCACCCCCCACCCCAAAAACTCTCCTTTCATACTTCCAAGAAACTATTAATTCAGTAATTGTCCCTAGAGATTTACATATACTGGATTTAATATACAGGAAAAAATACAGAAACAAAACAACAACCACAAAACCCCTAAAAACAATAACGAAGTGAAAAATATTAGTTACCTAAATTGGAAAGTAAGCGACATCTTTTTTTGCTTAGCACAATTGTGGACAGAAATGAAACACTTCACTAATCGATGGGTTGATATGCTTTGGTCGACTCAGAAAGAAGACGGTAGTTCCTTAATGTTTCAAGATAACACCATTTGTAGCACTTAATATCTGACTACTTAGAGTTCATTCTAAACTTGCTTATGAAGATAAAATTACATTGTTTTAGACATGTTCTTAATTGACAGGTGATTAAGATAGGAAACGTTGGCAATGAATTGTCACTGAGGATTATGGCACCACCTATTATATATATATATATATATATATATATTAATCTAGTTTTACAAATAGATCTTCTTGAAAATTTAGCAAGGTTTAGGAAGTTTCTGAAGGCATTACATTCAGAATATTCTGACCAAATATCAAAATACCCCCAATTTATACAAAGATATGTTGTCTGTACTTTGTGACCTGCAAAAACATCATTATGCAGTGCTTTTGAATTAGCATTTAACTCATAGCTATCCTGTTTACAATAGAATGTATGACCCTGTACCACTCTTGCAATTGTTATTAGGCTTGAGTCCATTATTGTACCTACTGTGTCAATCCACCACATTAGGTTTTCCGCTCTTTCTGTGAGTGTCTACATCAGTAAGTGTGATGTCCTTTTACTAGGACTAATCTCTCTTGCCCAAATTACATGAGATGAAGTCTTACGTTCTTGGTCTTAAGGCTGTACATCTTCCAAGACAGATCTGTTTGTTCTTTTGGAAGGCCATGCTACTTTCAATATTCTTTGTCAACACCCTAATCCAAATGCATCCATTCTTTTCTGGTCTTCCAGCTTTAAAATGTGCAAGAGCTGCCTGAAAAATATGGTGGTGTGGGTTAGGGGCATCTTTGGCCTTTAAGTGGCACCTTTTCTCTCTAATACTTTAAAGAAGCCTTTTGCTGCAGATTTGTCCAATACAATGTGTCATTTTATTTCTTGACTATTGCTTCCATAATCATTGATTGCTTCCATGATCATTGATTGTGGATACAGGTAGAATGCAATCCTTGATATTTTTATTCCAGTTGTAGGAATTTTTGTTTTCTTTACATTGGACTGTAATTCCTACTGATGACTGTTGTCTTTATTTTTCATCAGAAAGTGCCTCAAGTCCTTTTTGCTTTCAATAACAAGGTTGTAGCTGTCACCTGTATATTGCAGGTTGTTAATAAGCCTTCCTGAAAACCTGATTTCATGTTGTTTTGTTCATACAATTCAGCTTCTTGAATAATTTGCCCTACCATAAAGATTTTATGAATGCATTCTGATGCACACATTTTCTGGTTTTAAAGCACTCAATAGAACCCTGACTGCCTGTGAAGAAACTCTCCTTGCCCGCAGGTAAGTGTTACAGAATTTTTATTATTTGAAATATTACCTATAGTTTATTCTGATGTACTTAATTATTTTGCATATCCAAATATATATTCTCTCTTCCTTTTGAAATATGTTCCACACCCCCCACCCTGCCCCCAGCTCTATTACTTCATCGACCTGGTTGCCTAGTGGGTTGTACATTAAACTATTGACCACGAGGTCGGCAGTTTGAAGCCACCAGATGCTCCATGAGAGAAACATATTGCTTTCTATTTAGGCAAAGAATTACAGTCTCAGGAACCCACAGGGGCAGTTTTACTCTCTCTTCTATAATCATTATTAGTCAGATTTGACTTGATAGTAGTGAGTTTATTATTTCATCATTTATTCCACTTGCTCTAGCTTGTTCAAGAGCAAGCTTCAGAGACTCTTCCGACAACTGCTTTGGCCTTTTATTTTCTTTACTTTGCCTTCTTCATGCATGATGATTTTGGTGTCATCCACAATTCATCCTGTCTTTGATCGTTAATGTTCAGTGCATCAAATCTCTTCTTGTGATGGCCTGTAAATCCAGGTGGGGTTTTCTCCGTGAATTATTTGGCTCTGACAATATAGTTTTATTTTCTTCATCTTGAACCTGAACTTGCTAACAAGCAACTGATGGTTTGTGCCTCAACCAGCTCTTGGTCGTATTTCTACTGATGAAAACAGAACAAAGCAAAAAATTACTGAGCAGTTTTCAATGCTATTTTGCAAAGACAACTGGCTGGAATTGATACCTGTTTACCAATTGTTATATATCTGTCTTGTATGGTCTACTTTGTAAAGAAGTGGTCTTGAGGTATATGTGCAGGTTTTTAGTCATAGGGAAAAAAGTTGGCTCCACAGTTTTTTTTTCTTTTTTCAAATGAATAGCTTGATAGTCTTATTTTCCTATAAATTCTTTCATGACTCCTGGCTTCTGTAATGGACTTTAAATTCTCTCATTGACAGGTCTCTCATTGTTGGTTAGTTGATAGATTCTTGTATTAGTTATCATGGGCTGCCTTAACAAATTGTTTTGTCACACAATTCTGCAGACTAGATACCCAAAATGAGAATATTGGTCATTCCCCCCACCCCCCTGAGACATTGAGGTTGAATCTGTTTCATGACTCTCATAGTGTCTGCTAACAACTACCAACCCTGATGTTCCTTTACTTCCAGAGGCATTTACTTCAGTTGTCACATTGCTATCTTTCTCTGTGTATCTTCCTTTTTTTTTAACCTAAAAGAAATATTTATCTAGCACTAGCACTCACCAACTTTACAGATACCTTCCTCAAAAACCTGTTTCCCAAACAGCTCAGAGTTCAATTTATGGTGGGTTTTTGATTGTTTGTTTGCCTCTCATTTGTTCCAACAGGAAGAATTTTTTTTGAAGAAAGCATTTTTTTTTAATGAAAGGAGTAAGGAAAATACATGTGAATTATTCTACATTTACATTTATTAGGTGTGCACTGCATGCTGGGCTTTGTGACTTAGTTCTGTTTCTGTTAATCTTCCAAAATAATCTTATGTGGAGAGGATTTGTATGTTTGCTTCATTCATTTGTCAAGGGAGAAGACTGAGATTCAAATATTTTGTCTATTGTCCATATTAATACATCTCATCCGTGATCAGATATGAATTTGGACTCAGTTTCCTGACTGAGGGTAAATAAATTCCCTTTTCAACTCTGCCCTAGATAAAACATGTCAGTGTTGTGAAAATATTAAAGTTTACAGGGACATAGTTTATGAAACAGAATTTTTAGGACTGCATGAATTCTCTTGAGGAAACAATGTGGCAGATGGCTCAGTCTCACCCCACGGGGTTCTTGATTGGTGACAGTTTCATACTTAACCATAAATGTGTAATGCTGTCATACAAGAACAGAGATGTATTTATCTTCCTACTTATGCTCTTTTTAGCTTTGGGAACTTGTAGGCTGCCCCTGTTAACTTGATCACTCTTAATTTTATTATCATCTGTAATATACACCTTCTCATATTATCATAGCAAAAAATTGGTTCCTTTGCATGATGTGTTATAAATATTGGAAGAGATTAGCTCATTGAATTCAAATTGATGCCCCTGTTAAAGTTTGTGCTGTTTTTTACTTATAACATGAAGTCTATTAAAAATATATTTGTACCGTGATGAGTTTTACTACTTTCACAATAATTTTACTTCTTATGAAGTCAGGCAGGGATATACCATATCAGAATCATAAAATTTTTGTTCTACTTGAATCCCCAGGAAGTTTCATTTCGAAGTACACACATTTATAAATAACTTTGGTACCCTCAATCGGCATGAGATCTTTCAAGAAGTAAAAGGGAGTACAGTCAAAGAGATAAAAGGAATGAAACACGCCTCCGCTCCCCTCCTCCACTCCCCTCCTCCCCTCCCCTCCTCCACTCCCCTCCTCCACTCCCCTCCTCCACTCCTCAGTGACTTGCATAGAATGTGCTTGAGACTTGACTTGCTTCATTTTGAGTTTCCTTTTCAAAGCTATTTGTTTTTCAGGATACCCATTAAACTCTATTTGAAAACCAGCTCTTATCACTTTAGTTATTATGGTTGCAGATCCCAAGTTCTTAAATTATGCTGATCACAAAAGAGACTAGTTTTATGTTCTCACCTTCTTCAATGGCCGTTCCAATATCCCAGCTGAGGGGTACATTGATGGCATTCAGCACAGATGAGAACTTTTGTTCTGAGCAAGCACACACAGAAATGACTGGGTAAGCTGAATGACCATTTCACTCAAGCAAGAAAGAAATCTCTCTTTGGGTCACGTACCTCATGGCCAAGAGACGTCAGAATATCTACAGCAAACACATCAACAGTGTGATTAGCTCCTAGTCTCTAGCTGATAGTGTGCTGTTGATTGGCATTATTAATCTAGACTTCCTAAATGCCAACGTGCTGACAGCCTACAGTTTTTGTTGAAACACATATAGACTTGTGCTCGCTTCTAGATTCAACTTAACTAGCTTCATAAGTGAAGAGTTCTTTGACCCTACCTTATACTTCTTTTATCCCAGCTGTTTCAAGTTCATAGCAGTAACTTACATTTCTCAGGTGTGTGTGTGTGTGTGCATGTACACGTGCACTCACAAGTTTCTTATAGATTGTGAGCATTTAACTGCCCAGACTCTGCCTTATTCATCTTCTAATGACCGATCTCATACCATATTTCTATATAAAATTATTTTAATAAATTGAAGCTTTAAAATTCTTGGTTTTTTATGAGGACTGGAGGCACAGGGACTCCAGGGTGGATGATACCTTCAGGACCAGGGGTGTGAGGGGCGATGCTGGGAGAGTGGAGGGCGAGTGGGTTGGAAAGGGGGAACTGATTATAAGGATCCACATGTGACCTCCTCCCTGGGAGAGGGACGGCAGAGAAAGGGGGGAAGGGAGACTCCGGATAGGAAAAGATATGACAAAATAACGATGTATAAATTACCAAGGGCACATTAGGGAGGGGGGAGCAGGGAGGGAGGGGGAAAAAAAAGAGGACCTGATGCAAAGGGCTTAAGTGGAGAGCAAATGCTTTGGGAATGATTGGGGCAGGGAATGTATGGATGTGATTTATACAATTGATGTATGTATATGTATGGATTGTGACAAGAATTGTATGAGTCCCTAATAAAATGTAAAAAAAGAAAAGAGGAGATAAAAAAGAAAATGATTAGGGCAAAGAATGTACAGATGTGCTTTATATAATTGATGCATGTATATGTATGGACAGTGATAAGAGCTGTATGAGCCCCTAATAAATTGTTTTAAAAATTCTTGTTTTTAAAAGTATTTTGGAAAAGACAACTGTATCCTGGTCCAGACTTCATGACTTACTAATCATTCATATGTATAGTCAACATGCATTAATTTAGTGACTACTGTATGTCAGAAAACTACATGTCTACTATATATTTGAAGCAGAGGAAAGATGTCAGGAAACAAACTAGTCAAAGTATTGCCAGGATACCCATTCTCCTGGTTTTGCATGCTGTTGGGGACACAGGCGAAATAGAGCATAGCACACGCTTTGGGTTGGATTGCATGCCTTTGAAGACAGCTTGAAGCCTAGATCTAAGCACCTGTGAATGTGACTTAGTTGGGGAATAGGACTTTGAATAGCTTGTCATGTTTTTTTCCTTTCAGTTAGTTAATCTCATAATAGGGTGTAGATCCTAAAGCTGTAAGACTGACATTCATACAAAAGAGAAGCGATGTGGACATACTGGAATGATGGCCATCTATGGTGTATCTACACACTGATGAATGTGTGGGCTACAGGAAACTGCCAGACAAAAGGGTGGTATCTTCTCCTAGACTCTACAGAGAGATCATAGCCTTGCTGATAGCCTACATTTAGACTAATAACTACCAGAACTAGTAGCCAATAGTTTTCTATTTTACTATAACTAAATATAATACTTAAATAATAAGACCAATATGCAACTCATTAAAGAAAAATATGAAAATTGTTAGTTTTGATTAAGTGCTCAGTTTTGCCAAATTCTGACAGAACCAGACACTAAAATTGGGGAAAAGACAATCATGCTAAGGGTTATATCTCATTCAGACACTTAAGTTGGAAGTTAATTTATCATTAGCCAGGGGCGCAATGATCAGTATGACCAACGTGCTCATTGAGGATGAGAAATCAGCAGAATAAGGGCTTAAAGCGTAACGGGATTGTTCTGAAGACTTAAAACCACCTAATTTCATGATTTTTAAAAGTATTACTTATGCAATATGGCTAGAATGGATTTTAGAGGGTAAATTGTAGTAAATGGCTCATAGAAAGAAAGTTGTTGCAGTTGGTCATTGATACAAATGGTGATCTGTCAGTCTGTGAGTTGGCATACTGTGTTGTCTTGCATGTTACTGTCATACTAGAAGCTATATCACTGGAATTCTCAATAGCGACAGGGACATTGTGGACAGATGTTACAAAGCATGCAGAAGAAGCCTGGAAATCTACTTTTCTAAAATTGGAAAGTGAAAACCTTATTGATAGCAGCATAATTTTGTCTGGTATAAAAGAAGATGGAAGGTACTCAATATGATTTTCTCTTCGGAGTCCAATCAATCCTAATGTCATGGATGTAGTACATTTTTCTAGAGTTTTAGTTACTGATCTGGGTTGACTTAAAATGATTAAAAACAGATTCAAACACCCAACAATAATTGGAATGTATCAGTTTAAGAAAGTAAGAAGTTGTCAAAAAATGAAGTGGAACACTTGAAGTTAGATATCCTGGACATTAATAGACTGCAATAGATTGGTATGCATCATTTTCAATTGTAGAATCATATCAACTACCATGTTGTGGATGACTAAGCAAACAACAATGTCTTTAATAAGATTGAGGTGAAGATTTTTTTTTAAACAGCTGCACGAGTACACTGACACAGAATAACCAGAAATTCCATCCAGATTCAGAAGAGGGCATGGAATGCGGGAAATCATTCTGAAGTCAGATAGATCTTGGCTGAAAGCCATGAATACAAGAGAAAATTATACATGTGTTTTATTGACTGCATAAAGGTGTTTGACTATGTGGGTCATAACATATTCCTTTGGTAATAACTTTATCACTGTTTAGCAAAGGAAAAAATTAAAATATATAGAGCAAACATTCATTATTTGCTAATTTAAACATTTGTAACTGAACAAATAAATAATATCATTTACTCTCATGTTCTACCATTGCAACCATCCTTTACAAAATTATTTCCATCATTTTAGGTGGAAACTGTATCCTTTCAATAATGCCACCCATTTCTTCTTCATCAACTAGTGGTAACCACTAATAAACGCTTGTCTCTGCATTTTCCTTCTAAGAACTTCATAGGTGGAATCATTCAATGTTTTCCCATTTGTCTCTGACTTATTTCACTGAGCTACGTTTTTCAAGTCCATTCATGTCTTTATTGTGTAAAATAGTTTGATTTCTCTGTGTGACAAAATTATATTTCACATCACATTTTGTTTATCCATGGGTTTCTGGATGCTTGGATGGGTTTCTTCTGGTGACTATTGTAAATCATGCTGCAATAAACATCGATACACCTGTATCTGTTTGTGTTCCTGTTTTGTTGTCTTTGTGTATGGTAATTCTACCTTTAGTGTTTTGAGAACCCATCAAACTGTTTTCCATAGTCTCTTCACTCTCTTACATTTCCAGTAGCAATGAATGAGGGATCCAATTTCTCCTTATTCTTCCTAAAGCTTTAGCTTTAGTTTTTTATGATAATAGTCACCCAGTAGATGTTAAGAAGTATTTTTATTTTGATATGATTTTCCTAATGACTAACTATGAATATTATTTTGAGGAAGTTTATTGTGCCAACCTGGCTTATAAACATGGGGGATTAACTGAAGGGCTGAGAGATAAATGGCTTGGCGAGCCTCGCCTTTCTTGTCTCTCGCTCTTTAATCATCGGACCAGTGTGCGGCTGCCTTGCTTGTTCTTTGCCTCAATTTGCAAGCTACACTATGTGTGGGATCCCTAACCGTGGACTGTGTTGCTGTAATTTGAGGTTCCTTCAAGACCTGCTTTGCCACCCCAATGAAATTTACATCTCTTGAGCTGGGGACTGTAGGACCCTGTCATTTGGCTGACTGTTGGTGACCTGCCTTGTTGTTTGCTGCCTGTGTCTGGATAGCCTGAGTTGCTCTACAGAGGAGTACCTAGTGGACCTCTAGACTTGAAGGACTGTCAGTGTCTCACGGAGTGAGTTGTACTGACCCATTTGTACTGCCTTATAATTTAATTAACTGTTTATTTTTATCTATATATCTGTATAAATATATATAAAGTTATTGGCACTCTGGTTTTGTTTCTCTAGAGAACCCTGTCTAACACACATTTAATGTGCTTCTCGGCCAGTTGTATATGTTCTTTGGAGGTATGTCTACTCATGTGCTTAATCCACTCTTTTTGTTGTTGATATTAAAGCAAGGATGGTGAACTTTTATCTCACATACATCAGACAAGTTAATCCACTTTTTAATTGAGATACTGTTTTATGATAATGCTTTGTAGGAGTTTTTCCATATATATATATATATATATATATATATATATATATATATATATATATATATATATATATATATATATATATATATATTGGGTTTTAGCTTCTTGTCAGGTACATGTTTCCCAAATATTTATCTCATTCTATAGGCTTATATCATCAGTTTATTTGTAATGTGCTTTGATTTACATCACTTAATTTTGTTTTATGAAATCAACTTAGCAATGAAACAGTAATTGACTCCGCCTTTGCCACTCCACGGAATCTATGGGAGTTTCAAGTGTTTAATATCGTTTGCTGTGAAGCAAAAGTTTGGTAATCCAATTTCACCCAGAGATAACTCTGATGAAAATGTACTTCCCAAAGTTCAGCCATTGAAAATCTTAGGAAGCACAGTTTGATTGTGACACATAAAACCAAACAATGAACTCACTGCCATTGTTGATCCTGATTCATAGTGACCCTATAAGACAGAGTTGAACTGCCTCTGGGTTTCTGAGACTGTAACTCTTTCTGGGAGTAGAAGGACTCACTTTTCTCCCATGGAACAAGCTGGTGGGTTTGAACTGTTGATCTTGTGCTTAGCAGCCTCACATATAAGAAGCTGTTACTTACATGCCACCAATGCTTCCACTTTGACAGATATGTAAGAATCAACTCAAGGCTAACTTTTTATTCATTCATTCATTCATTCAATTGATTTCAAGCCCATTCTGGATCTCCTCACCATTTTGACTTGTGGTCAATGAAATTTTAAATTGTGTGACCAAAAGACTGATTATGAAATTCATTGTAAATAAATTCTGAAGCAAATGCAATTTTAAAGAGAAAATGGATAAATGAAAATGTGTGAGTTCAGAGGAATTTGTCACTTTATTGTCCTCCAGAGAAGTGCCAAGGGAACTAATTAGAAAAGCTAGAATGAAAGAGCAGAGGCATCAGAAGAGGGGCTAAGTCTCTATTATTCCTCTGATCTCTATCTCTCAGCAGCCACCCTACATTAGTCTTTGCTCCAGGCTCTTGTTAGGAACCACTCACAGGCAACTGCAACTGCCTTCAGAAATAGGAAGCTAACTAAGCCTCACCTGCAATTAGTTTCAAGAATGTGCTCTACAATGAAAAAGAAGTCAGAACAAAACAGAAAGAAAAACCCGACTCTGTGCCTTCTTAATTGGGTGCAAGCTCATGTTGGAAGAAGTTTACAATAGTTAACCAGCAGTTCATATTCAAGGCAGACATTTGACATAACCAGTGGCTAGGGGAATGCACACATTAGCTGGCAGAAAATCACTTAGTTAACAGTTCAAGTGAACACGAGTAAATTCCAAATGTAGAACTGAAAATATAAAGAATTAGTAAAGATGCTGATTACATCTATGCACTTTCTTACTCCAGTGTTTGACTATTTAAATGCTTGTCAAAGTTTCACTGAAATTAACCAGTTGCCCAAAGAATTATTTTTACCTCAGAAGACCTGCTTATCAAATTTCAATGATCGATGTTGACATCAAGGAGACAGTCAGTAATACTCAAGGATGAAGTGGGAGGGAGTGACATCAGAATTTAAAGCCTTGGGAATCCTTCAGATGGCGTATGCCACACAATAGAAAATGAGAATTTTGTTTTAATCTTTACTACTTGAAAGTCCAGATTCTTAAGCCTTCACCGAGGAATCATATGACAGAGTTTATCAGCTAAACTAATTTGTCATAATGAGAATGAATTGACATAATGCTTGCTTTGTCCATCAGACTATTCTTAGTTACCTTCCTTTCTTAATTCTTCTCAAAATTCTCTATACTTTATGCTATATACTTTCAAGTAGATTGAATCTTACAGAGTGGCTATTTTCAGTATCTGCAACTAGAAGAACTAAGCTCTTAAGTCATTTAATACAGTCACGTATTAAAGCAGACATTCCTACTTATGTTTTCTTCTTCTTCTTTTTGAAGGAATTACATTTTGCATCTTTTTTTTTGTTTTTTACCTTTCAAGAATAGCTTCTGTTTCTTCTTCCAATGTCTGTATCACTAAACAGCTCTCCATTTTGGAGGTTATATGTAGATCCTGGAGAAAATTTCTGGTTTTAAAAAAATAGCATATTTTCTAGACCTCCATGCCTGGTGGCTCAATGGGTTACTTTGGGCTAACAACCATAGTTTGGCAGTTCAAAACTACCAGCTACTTCTGTAAAAATTTAGTCTCAGAATCTAACAGGGGACATATATACTCTGTCTTAGAGGATCACTGTGATTTGGAATTGAGTCTATGGTAGTGAGATTTTAGAATTTGAATTCTTATTTTTATATATTCTTAATATATTCTCATGTCTTCCATGGTAAAATCATGGATTTGGGTGTTAGCAGTTTTTGGTCTAATTTCAGAATTGTGACCATTACTTGTGTGGTCTTGAGAAAGGTCTTTTATCATGAGGTTCATTTTAGACACAGGGAGGTTAAAATTAGGTAAAATCAAACAAAACACACACAATGATGCCGACTGTAGGAGGAAAGCCAAATCAGTGAATGTGTAACCATCTCGGCATTTTCTTTCTTTTTGAAATCCTTGATATGAGTTCCCCTTTATCCCCTCCATCCCCCACCCTACGCTGGAGTACCCCATATTTTCCCTTGTTATAATAGTCTTATATTTATTTTGGGAGGGGGAGGGTCAAATAACAGAATTCATATCACTACCTATGTTTTATTCATGTAGTTTACACATAAGATGCCACACAAGGTTTTGCAGTTAGTGAAAACTGTGATGCTAGGTTTGTGTTGGGGCAATAACCATAGATGTGCACAATATTCAAACTTCCTGTTGTAGACATCTCTCCTTCCTGTGGTCTTTCAACGAGAACTTATGGAAGGAGACTACGAGACACCAGTGGTGGTGGCATAATCTCATGTCAAATGGAGGGTGTTGAGAGTGACCAGAAGACTGATCATGATGACGCCTCCTTGTGGGAGTGGCCTTCTCTTGTGGATTCTGGGATCTTCCCCTCTCTCTGCCTTGTCTTCCTGTTGACAAGCCCTGTGGATACATGCTGAGCCCTGGGAGAGTCACTTTGTCTCAGCTTCACCTTCCTGTTGAAGAGCCACAATCTCAGAGAACTGGATGAGCCAAGTGGAGACCCACGCCAGAACTGAGATGCCTCCACTGCCACTGGATCCCAAAGACTTTTCACCCATCATCCCTATGATCTTCCCGCATTTGGAATCATTGCATGTGATGCATGAGTCTGAAGAGGAATTTATAGACTAGTGTCAGACATATGAGCTAATAGTGGACTTACAAACTTGATCTGGACTGGGCTGGGATGTTTTCTAAATATACAGTTACCCTTTGATGTAAAGCTCTGTCTTACACACATATGAATGTCATTGGATCTGCTTCTCTAGTCAACTCAGTTTAACACAGCACTTCACTTTTACCTGGCCACTGGAGAAATGCAATGTAGTATTGTGGAAGTGTAAGCTTATGTGGAAAGATTTCTTTTCCCTAAGTGAATCAGTTTAATCTTGGACTAATTTGGCCTGCTGAGCTACATCTTGTACCCTTATATCCATGTAGCAGTGATTGAGCCCCTTTCCTCAGCTGGTCATATGAAGAGACAATCAATGTGTGATACTTAAGTACATGGATATTCTGTGTTGCTGAAAGCTGTAACCAATTTCCATTGTGGCCTAGAATTGTCTAGTTCAGATCAATAATGCTGTTTTCTGGGATTGGAGTAAGTTCATTTTTATAGAAGACAGGAAATAAGACATTATGCATAACCACTTTATGTAGATAAAACACCGATACATAGTTTAAATCAAAAGCCCAACATGACTTAGTCAGTAAGAACAGAATCAATATGTGGATTTAGATCAATAGTTAAGATAGAAAGCAGTCTCTCTAAATGTCTTCCGATTTTATTGCCGTGTTCTGACATACATTACAAATAGGAGTGTTGTGTGTGTTTTAATTCTATATTCTCAAATTATATAATATTTATGTAAAACTATGTAATTGAAAAATTATTACATTCACATTACAATGTACTTTATAAATTGTGTTTGAGGTTTTTTATTTATTCCTTGTTTTGCCCCCATGAGAAGCACTTGTCAATACTTGAGAGTGCAGAGAAGTGGTTAACTCTCAAGATGCATGCACTTTAATAAATAGGTTCAGTAAAATTCTATTTCCTGACATATTCATTACTCAGCAAAAACCTTACATAAATCTTTTTAATTGTTCCCAAGCTTCCAGTGCCTTCATATCTTAACAATGAATTAATTTAGTTGATGTTATTATAAACATTTAATGAATTTAATTGCAACTACCCTGATAAAATGGGGTAGGGTCTCGTTTGAGCCTAAAAATAGGTGTTTCTTTGCAATTGTAGGATTTATTCATAGTTGCTTGGAGTTTTACACTCTTGTGTGTTTCTATTACTTGTTTTGTTCTTCAGGCAAAATAGGCCATTTGTATGTCTTCAATATTCATACACATATTTTAAAACAAATAATGTTAAACTAAGAAAGAAACAATTGATTTTTAAAATTTATCATTATTTCAGATTTAGTGTTCATATTTGTTTATAGTTTTCAGTGAATATGCACTAGATGGGATGAAGTCAACCGGGTGATAAGAAGAACTATTCTCTCAGTTCCTGAAGAAAAACATGAATTTCCGAAACCCTGACTCACTGAGTAGATAATTTAGAAAGCTGGGTATTGATAGGCTTAGTGATTGATTATTACTATAAATAATAATATTAATGTCTTATAATTATTAGTTCTTAAATTTCTATGCTCAAGATGTATTTACTTTGAAATTTATTTAAAGTATTATTTCATTTAATCAGTATATATTCATATGTAGTAGATTGATAAGTCAGGATATACTTATGCTATGCTTAATAAGATAGCCACTGCTATTTTTCCCTGTATATATTATTTTTATCTTTGTGGTGAGGAGAAATCAAGTGAAATGAATTACCTTTGGCACTTGTTAATGTTGTTTCTAAATATCTGTGTTTTTCTGATTGTGAAAGCAGACTGGTAAAAAGCAGATGAGTCTAATTAATAACTTATATAAGCATAATTTCTAAACCTATTTTTATATTTATTGAACTACTTTAGAAGCCTATTTGATTCTCTCCAACTGAAACTTCTTCAAAGACCTTGGGTTCTCATGAATTTCAGGAGCTCTTATATTCCTAGAGCCACTCTGCCTTAAGAATTGGTCAAATGTGTTCTTTAGTACAAACTCCTAAAGGGCTGGGATTATACCTAGCATGTGTATCATAGTTCTGCACAGTGTCAGGCACATGCTAACCATTAAGTAATGGATGTTAATCATTTTTATGTCATTTAAAAACCTAACCCATCATTTTTTTTCTGCCCTGGAAGTTCAGTTGTAACACTGGAATCCTAGGAAGAGACAGTAATATGTGTCCCAGTCAAGTAACATAAGCAGAGTTCTCAGAAAATGGCCTGATTCTTCCTTTCAGACGCACAGGGTTATTGAGCAAAATTCTGTAATGAGTGAATTGATAGTATGTCCTATGCAAACAGCTAGAAAATAATTTAATTAGCTTTTCAATAATAAAAGTCTTATTTTGAAGAAATGCAAAAGAACTAAATACATTTGATTCCCTTGCATTTCAAGAAAGAACATGGTGAGGACTCAGAACAGTCCATTCTTTTTCTCATCCTTAGTAGATTGTTGCTTCACTACCAGACTTGAACATTTTATACATAAATATATGTAAAATCGAAAACTCAAACTCATAGTGGAGACTCATAGTGACCCCACAGTGACACTATGAGTAGAGACTCATAGTCACCCTACAGATTAGGCGAGAGCTGCCCCTGTGATTTTCTGAGACTGTAACTCTTTAGGGGAGTATAGAGCCCCAACTTTCTCTAATTAATATGTACAGGTATGTAATGTATGATTTTAGGAGCAATTGATTTGATGCACTTTTTCATTCTATATGAACCATCTCCCATTCTCATTCTAAAGTAAGGAAGGTCTTCAGGTAAAATGAGGAAACTAGAAGTATTATCTGTCAGCTGTATCTTCTTATACAATGTGAAAAGGTCAAAGTTAAGTATAGAACTAGTATTGTCAGCTCATGAAAGAGCCTGCTCATCATATCTAACTTTCTTTGACAGTAGCTACAAAGACTACTGTAGATAAGGATGATTTTATTGTCAATATGCAATCAAGCAGGTCAATGTTCATATCATTTCTGAAAGAAACCACATCAAGTAACTTTCATTATAAAACCTAAAAATCAATATACATTTGTGTCAATGTTCCCTAAACAATGAATGTGTGAACTTTTTTACCCTGAAATAACGTTTTAAGAATTGGATTTTTTACTAAAAGAAGAAATGAGTCATATTTGTTTCTTCTTGACCAATATTTGTATTTTAAATTGAGAGAATGATATAAAGAATAGTGTTTTCAGTGTTGTTTTAACATGTGGGTTGGTTAGTTATGCTTACCGCAGGAGTTGAAACTGACTAGAGTGACCACAGATTGAGAAATATCAACTGCTAATATCAAAGCAGTGGTAATCATACATATCAGTTTAGTACTAAATTTGCATGGATAATCTGATAAGAATGGTCATAGTTATTCAGCTAGTTTATCCTTTATCATTACATGAGTGTAGAGGAACATTAGTTAGGGTAGGCTAGTTGCTATAAGCAACAACTTCCAAATCTTCACCAGGGATTGTTATAATCATATCAAAAGTTCAATGCAAATGTGTCTGTTCATTTGTGGTCCACCTTTCCCTAAAAACTTCAAGTCTTCTGCTGCATTTCCTCTTTTACCTGAAGAGAAGAGACACGGAGGGTGGCATAGGTAGATTTACCTAATCCATAACGTGAAGAGGCCTCTCACCCTGTAGTCACACCCTATGGACCAGAGAACAGTCATAGAACTAAACTAATTCTGGGAGCTATGGCGATGGTGACTGACCCGTTGCACTGGAGGAACGTGGTACGAACAGCTGCCTATTTCTCCCACCAGGAAGTATTGATCCCATTTCTTAATGACAAGTCTAAGCCACAGCGTTGAACTCAATATGCTCTAGGTCCAAGACTAGCTAGGGTATTATGGGCAAGATGTTTATGTTAACGCTCAAAGGGTGTCTATCATTTGATCTAACTGTAACTCTGTGGTTAATCCTGAAATCTTAAAACAGACATTAAATGTACAACTTTAGAGAAGTTGTGAGAACACATCTGTTACTATTACGCTCTTTATTTCTGTCCAGGTTGGAGCTGTTCTGTCATCACGAATTCTAAGTAAGGAAGATGCAGGGCCATGTTAGATGTGTTGTATGAATTAGAAATAAAACTTGGACCTTTACTATGGAGAGATTTTATTTTGTACTCAGGCTGTTATTGGAGCATAATCTAATCTGGCTTGACTGGTTAACATTTTACCCAAGAATCTCTATCTATAGGTGCTTTTTTGTAGATAGTCTGCATTATAAAAATATTTTATAGATTTGTGTAAAGATTGGATTCCTGGATCTATCTACACATTCATATTCACCAAAGTCTTGTTTTAGAAGCAATAAAAAAGCAGAAGACAAAATGAAAGTAATATAAGAGTTTACAATAGGAAATCATTTAGAAAGTAGAGATGAACTCGTAGAAAGAATTATACTGTAGCCATGCAATGGGGCAGATAAACAGTTATGGTCAATTACTATATACCAATATGAAATGAAGTCTACGATCTATTATGTGAAAAATGTTAGTTGAAAAGTGCATTAAGTTATGTGTAAAGGTCTCACAGTGCCAATAAACACATCATTTACATTGTTATGGGTAAGTAGATTTCTCTGGACCGCAGTCAATTGGAGGAGAAGATTGCACTTGGAAACATTTTTGTAGTCAAGTCATCTCCATATTTTGCATAAATCACCAAAATAATATTCTTAACAGTCTGTTTGGACCACCCAGAAACCTGTTTCAAATCTTGACTCCCCCCAACCCACTTTTCACTCTATTAAAAGCAAAAACCTACTACTGTCCAGCTGATTTTAACTCCTGGTTCATGGTGACCCTGTCTATTACCTTGGTGAACTGCTCTGTAGGATACCCTTGGCTGTAGCCATGGTGGAGGGAGGTCATCAGGTGTTCTTCCCCCACAGTACCACCAGGGGATGCTTCCCCAGTAAGCCAGCTCCCTAAACACTCTGCTAGAGCATTTACTTATCTAAGCCTTAATGCCTGGTTCTAATTATCATTCAGTCATTACTTTACAATGAGCACATGTGTGACTTTCTAGAGAGAAAAAAAAAAGCAGGCTGCAATATGATCCACACCTGTCCCTTCAGCAGAGTGTTTCTCCCCTGAGAAGTAGCAATCAGCAGTACAGCACAAACTCAAGTTCCCGAGGTCTCAAATTCAGCTGATGTCAAGTGCGGTGTCAGGGTTTCTGATGCCAACAGATCGAATGCTCTCTAGGCGCTCATCAACCTCCCTGATTACCAGTCACCAAAGGCCTGTTTTCCTCCTGAAAATCAGTTTTCGTTCTTGTGCAATTAATCGGTCCATTGGTGAAATGAGATAGTGCTTCGTCACAGGAAGTGATTTCCCTGGGAGCAGACAGTAACCGAGTGAATCTGTTGAAGATGTGCTTTTGCTGTGATTTTCGTATATTGTACACAGTTCAAATGACAAAAGTTGGGATGAGGTTAGCAAACTAACTGCATTGATGGACTTTTGTGAAAAACAAAACAAACACAAACCTTTGTCAGGATGGGTCCATTGGCAAGCTGCAGGCTCTATCATGTTCAGAAATGAGCATAGAAAATCAATCCAGACTTATTTCTTACTTTAATTTCTTACATCATATCATCTGGTGCAGTCCCGTGTTTATTTTATTCTAATTTCATAGTGGGAAGTTCAGTACTCTTCAACTTGGGCTCAGCTGCATTGGTCCCAATGACTAGGAGATAAAGCAAAATTTTAAAAACTATCTCACATCGAGAGCTCAGGTGGACAATGCAGTTTAAAGACATTAAACCCCGGAGTGTGGAAATTGGCTCAGTATACCTGAAGGGGTTACACATGGGAACATTTCAGATGGAAAATACGTCATCACCAAATGGCCCAGCGAGTCTCATCAGCTGGCATTTGTTTCTCAATATAGATGGTTGATGTGTGGGGAGGAAAGCCTGAAATACTGGCTCTCAGTGGTGAAGCCATGATCACATACATGATCAGATTTGCATTTCGTTGATATTGAGATTTTGTGTCTGTCATGTTTTACTTCAAAGAGACTGTTCCCCCTTTCTCCCTTTCAAAAATTAGGAAAGGTAGCAAACCAGGCTATTTTTCAGATTGCAAGAGTGGAGAACTATGCATAATGGAATGTTTGATGTTTTGAGTTAACATTAGAGTATAAATATTCCTGAAGTGAAATTTGAAAAAAATAAACCCCAAAACAAATTTTCCCAAGTTGGATAAAACTCAGAGAACCCATTACAACTTGCTCTTTTATTAGAATATACAATATGCCAAGTTCCTGAAAACCAACAAAGTCCTTAGGAAGGGTAGCATATCTGTGAGGAGAGGCTTAGGCTGCTGCTAGGATGTGTACTACAAGTAAAGAAACCAGAGTGTCTGTACTATTATTGAAAGTGGTCTGAGAAGCTCATTTACTATTACGTAAAAATTAAGAGGGTGTGGGAATGTCAGTGGAGAAATAAAACATTCTGAAAAAGGAAATATTCCATTAAAATTTAATTATGAAATAACATAAATATAAAATGTATAATAATACAGAAGACAATATTAGTTCACATGCATTCTTAATAACTGTCTTATAAAATACATGGCTGTTTTATTAGGTTTATCCAGTTTGATTATACATATAATTGAAAACCTTCTCAACCCTTATGCCCTTTTCCTATCTCTTCACAGATATCAACCCTTCCCCATTCACGGATTTATAGTTTATTTATGAAAAAAACTTAGGGTTTTTTTGTATTTTCATATTTGAAAATGAAATGGCACCATTCAGTACATATCTTTTTTTTCCTTCTTCCTTAATCTGCATACTTGATGTAATCAACATTCATGCTCACTTATTTCGCAATATGCACCTTCTCAGTCTAGTCTGTTTTCTGGAATGGGTCTTGACCTTCTGCAGCAGACGTTGCAGTTGTAGGGCCACTACCTGTTAGCTCCATGCTGGGTTGTGCCTTCTGCTTCCCAGGCCTTTGCTTTGAAAGTTGGTTCAAACTAACTTTTATTTTATCACTAGACTTCTATTTTATTTGAAAGGTTGCTGGACCCAAGTTCTGAACATAGAACTTCGTGTCTGCAGCGTAGACAGTGGCTCTCCATCGGTTAACATGATTGCAGGTTGTGTGTTTTCTGAATGGGTTCCCTAATCCCTTTCCAACCTGGGAAGATGAATAGGTGCCAGAACCAGTTAATCTAATTCCCTTTTGAAATCTGCCATTGAGACAATAAGAAATAGGTATTCCTTGTGGGAGTAATATCATGCTGTTTATCTGACCCAGAGCTCATCTTGGAGATGATGCAGACATTGGTAGCGTTTTGTTGTCTTTTGTATTGGGGCAGCCTGAGTTGGGAATGACCAGACAGCAGCTGAAAATGATTGCAAATTCTCTCAGTTGATTACTTCTTTAGTTCTTGGGTAAGCTTTGAATGTCAAATCAACATTAGGAATACTACATTTTTCAAAATCTTTTCCACTGATGTGAGTATTTTCTCCACAGATGTGACTCAGATTTAAAATTTTATGATGAAACAGGAAGATATTCCTTGTGCCTCAAATATCTTGAGTTCATAAAATTTAAATACATTGCCTAATAAAATTATTATGAAAATGTGAGCTTTTATGAAAGGGTATTTTTCAAACAAAATCACAGATAATTGTCATTTTAGAATATTTTGAAAACATGGCAACACTTAAAGAAAAAGTATTATTAAATTTTTGCAACAATTAAGATATAAAGATACACGTGTCCATAGTCTTTCACTAAATTTAATAACATGAGTGGTTACTCGGTGATTTAGGTGGAAAGATACTGTGGAATAAATGGACTATGGAGCCTTCACTTAAGTTACAGACAACCATTAAGGGGTAGGCAAGAAACGTCAGTGTGTGGTGACAAATGAAGCAAGCCCATACAAAGATGAGGAGAGTAATGCTTTGGTTTCCAGGAGAGGTGGGTGGGTTGTAAGGACTGCGACTGTGTTTCCTTTGTTCCTTTTATATGTGTAGGTGCTGTGCAGTTGGTTTCCACTCACAGAGAACCTGAACCACGTAGAATGAGAATGCCTGGATTTGCTTTCTATATAGAAAACTTAGAGGGCTCCACACATATATGTTGCTGGACATTATCTGAAAGAAAATTAAGTGACACATACCTCCTATGTTTTCTCCTTTTATCATGATGTTACTTCCTGTTGTCTTGTATTGATTTCTATTTTTGAGTTAAACACTATACCGAAGGCTTTGATCTTCATCAGCAAGTGCTTCAACTCCTCTTTGCTTTCTCTGCATAGTTTAGGTTGTTCATCAACCTGCCTCCAATCTAGCCTAATTTCTCAGATTATTTGCTCACATAAGTAGCAAGAAAGGATACCACTCTGATTTTAAACTGATCAGTGTACCCTTGTTCTGCTCTAAATTTGCCTCTCGGTCAATGTGCCAGTTTTCCATGAGCTCAAGTAAGAGCACTGACGTTTTCATTCTTCACAACTAGATCCATGCTTTGTTGTGATCCACACAGTAAAATGCTTTGGCATGGTCAATAAAACACCGATAAACTTCTTCCCGCTAGGCTCTGCTCTCAGTAAAGTACCATATGACGTCAATAATGATATGCCTCATTTCAAGTCCTCTTCTGAATCTGGTTTGAATTTCCAGCAGTTTCCTGTTGAAGAGCTGCAGCTGTTTCGCATTATCTTGCCTCAGATGAGTGAGTGCTTCATTAGCTGTTGAGACTCAGGTGATATTCTGTCAAGATCTGAAGTCTTCTTTTCCACCAACAGCCTGCACTTCTTCCTTTAATGTCACCAGTTCTCGAACATCTGCTCCCTCTGGAAAAGTTTGAATGTAAGTGAATTATTATTGGTACAATTAGGTTGTGTATTATTTCCAGTTTTCTTACTCTTTATGAACCTTCTGTGTCAATTTGATTGTTTGCTGATAGACTCCATCAATCTTATAACTTGAGGCTTGATTTTTGTCTCTAGTTCTTTGAGCTTGAATGAAGCCCAGCATGTCCTTCCTTTTGATTTTCTTGTTCTCGGTTTTGCACCTCTCATGGTCATTCTTTACTTTGCTTTCCCGTCAGCTCTTTCCAGTGGCCTTTTCAGCTTATTTACTTCATTATGTATTCCTTTTAACTACTCTACTGATAAGACCATGTTTAGGAGGCTTTTGATACATATTCTGATCTTCTTTGACTTTCCTTCCTTTTTACTGGTCTTTTGCATTCTGTGGATATATTGTCTCTGATATCATTGCATAATTGATCTGGTCATTGGTCATACATATTTAATGTATCAAATTTATTCTTGAATGTACACTAAGTCCAGGTTGGCTTTACTCAATGTCATATACACTTTGATTCTTGTGGACTTGTGTTCATTTTCTTCAGCTCCAACTTGAACTTGCAGATAACAAGTGATGGTCTGTTCCCCAGCCAGTTTGGGGGCTTGTTCTGACTGATAATATTGAACTTCTGAACATCTCTTTCCACAGCTGTTGTGGATTTTATTGCTGTGCATTACATCTGGTGATGCTCGTGTATACATTTATTGTTTGTTTAGGGAAAAAAAGGCACTCCCAGTAAATAAGTTGCAGGTCTTGCAAATTTCTATCATGCCATCTTCAATATCATATCTATCACCCAGGCCATATGAAGTGACTTCAAATATTTCATTTAAAAAATAGAATTGAAGAGAATGGCTTTTTTCCCAGAAATTTTCTGAAGCTTCTTAATATTTTTCAATTACAGATCCTTTTTTCCCCTAACAAACTTTTGCAATCCCTATTAATTATTAGTGCATCTTGATTTCAGTCCAATGAAGTTGTTAAAAATTCTAAAATTTAAAAATTTTGGTGTTAATGTTTGTGCACAAATTTGGATGGTAGTCATATTAACTGGTCTTTCTAGTGGAGCTACCAAATACAGTCCTGCCACCGAGAGCATTGCACTTCAAGAGAGATCTTGAAATGTAGAAACCAGTAATTAGAGTCATCAAGAAGATGCATATTCCTGACAAAACAAATAAAAGCAAAAGTGTGTAAGCAGGGATTAATAAAAATAGAAAACAGGTGTGTGGATACCCAGAAGTAGAACATTGAAAAGAGAAGTATTGCATTTGACTAATCAATAATTGCCGATCAGATTAGTCTTTGGCTAAAGATTTAGTGTGAAAGTTATAGATGGAACACTATTAATCTAATCAGCATGTTTGGGGAAAGAATGGAAAAATAAGAATACACATGGCATTTAAATGTGCAATGCAATTTATGATTAAATAAAAGTTTATGAAGTTTTGTTGCAGAGTCAGTAGTGTGGTATGTATTTTTTAGAAAGTGAAGTTGGGGACATGATTCAAAATTAACACAGTAACAACTGGTTTTTAATATATTATTTTAAATTTTTCATATGAAACATATACCAAATAGCTTTTGACATATGACCAGATCTGGAACTGTGGAAATTTACTAATAGTGGTTGGCTTGAAATTCTGGTGACCTACAACTATAAAAATTCCATGTCCCCAACTGTATAATTGATTTATTATTGTGACGCACATGTTCATAGTATCAAAAGGACCCAATTCTGTTATAAAGCTAGAGCAAATACTGCATCCAACAAGGCAAGATGACCGCAGTCTACCATATTCACCCCTAAAATTTTCTTATCAGATCACAAGTGGCTGATCACATTGTCCCTGTAGCAATTCCAATTTTGCTTATCAGTTAGGACAAAAATGTGCCATCCTTTTTTCTATATTTAGGGATTATTGGAAGCTGTGCTATGGCATGTGAGCTGCTGGGAACATCTGTTAAAGAGAATGCTAGAGGTGAAGGTGTTAAATATTTACAGAAGTGATAACACTCAGCTTCCCCCTCAGATTATAAAGGGCTTTCAGACAGCTAATTCTCAGTATATTTCCATCAGGCAGATTTTATCTGCCATAAATGCACTGATAGGGAGAAACAATAAATTGGCTTTGTGTTAATCTTTATTTCTAGCTTGATGTTAACGGTAACTCCAAAGGAAGATTTTTTGTGATTTCTATTTTAGCCTGCTCCTTATTTGCGACATTCATCCATCTTGGTTACAGCTTTACACAGTTTTTAGGACCCCAGAAAACATAAAAAACAAACAATTATAAACCAAAGATGATTTTCACTTTTTGCAAATCAGCAATACAGAAAATTTCCAGAAGCCTATGAGAATCAGTCAACTATTCTTTGGTGAATTGTACTTTATATTCTTTACTTAACATTTGTCTTTTCTTGTACTTCTTTTCCATTACATAAAGTGGTTCTTTGGATTAGCTTTGCCAGAGTCTAGGATTTGAATTATGCAAACTCTCTTAGGGCATTGCGTTTTTCCTGTTCATTACTTCAGATCCAGAGTCCCCCATCTACCCATTGAACAATCTATTAAAAAGCTTCTCCCAGAGCTTTTGAGTTATTTCCCTATTCTCTTAACATGGTGCTTAATGTCAGCCCATATAAACAATAGAAGTGAATAAGAGGATGGTTTTGTTTCTGTTGTAATGATGACAAAGTCTACAATTAGCAAGTCCAGCTCTCGTACAATGAGAGGGTTTCAAGAGGGCGCAATCTGCAATCAGAAAACTTACAGAGAAGAGATAAAGGACTAGCAACCATGGGGCATGGGGAACCCTGTAGCATCCATACTAAAGGGTCTGGAACTGCTTTCCAGGCAGGTTAATATACACTCCCTGCCGCGGTGCCTGCACCTCGTGACATGTTCTCACGCAAAGGGACAGTTGACAATTATTTGAGAGCATACAAAGAAACATTCATACATCAGCCAAGCTGCTCACCAACAGGAGTGGAGGATAACGTTGAGAACAGGGAGTGATCGATATTTTCAGCAGCTGTGCCAGGGAACAGGAGGGAAAGTGTCCACTTCATCTCAGGTGAAGAGTCAGTCAAGCACTGCTTCATCAACTCCCACGGTTGAGCCGTCAGCACTTCCCACGGGCCTCGAGCTGTGAAAATTGGTGGTCCTGTCTCTTTTGCCTAAGGAGCAAACAACTTTGCCCACAACAAAGTAATTTACAATAGCTTCTTTGCTTACATAGATTCATTGTCATTATTCACATTTCAGCTTCTATTCAGCATTATTTCTCATGATTGTTTTGAGGTGGATCTTAAAGTCATACAAAAGTTTCCCTCAGAAAGGTTCATTTTTCAGAAACATGGACCTTCATGTTAATGGAATTTATTTTTTTCAAATGTATACCATGTTTCTACTTTTTCAATATAATAATTTACTTCTTATATCTAATTCATTTCAGATTACACCGCTCCTTCTACCAGGAGACTATTGCTTTCCCTGTATTCAAGATACAAATTTAAGTGAGGTTAGCAATCCTTCATTGCTTGATGTTGGATGCACACAACCACTCCCTTGTTTGTGGCATCGCTTCCTTCGTGTGGTGGATGGTCTTGCTCCTGTGTCACATGCCTCTCTCCCACACAGATTCTTCTCCCGCTAGTGATCTCATAGTTTACTATGAGAATTTGTCACCATCTGCCTGGTGTTCTATGTTGGTGAAGATGGTTTTGTTTTCCCACTTTTGATAGCAACACCAACAGGACATATGTCTTATTCTTATGAATGGGTAGGGGTTTGTGGGGTTTTGTTTCTTTTTTGGAGGGGGGAGCTGGGAAAGGAAATGAATACTCTGATATTAGACAGATGGAAGATGCTAAAAACAAAACAGTGAACTATATGCTTTGTACGGAGACTTGATGGCATAGTGGTTATGCATTGGGATGTTAACCACAAGGTCAGCAGTTCAAAACTACCAGCCATTCAGCAGGAAAAAAAGACAGGACTCACAGGGACAGTTCTACCCTCCCCTATAGGTAGGATTTAACTCAATGGCAGTGAGTTTGGTTTTTGGAAGGGTTTGTTTTATGATCTACAAATTATATCTTAATAGGCAGCTTTAGAACACACACACACACGTGCACGCGCACATGCACTCACACACACAGAAGGACCCATGCTAGTACAATGGAGAAAACACCAGGCTGTCTGTTTTTATAAAAATTAAACTTCGAATTCACTCCCAACAAGCCAATACTGACTCATGGAGACCCTAAAGGACACGGTAGATATGCCTCTGTGAGTTTCTGAGTCTGTCACTGTTTACAGGAGTAGAAAGCCCATCTTTCTCTCATGGAGAGAAAGTGGTTTCAAACTGTGACTCTGAGGATTACAGCCCAATGAATAAACATTACAGCACCAGGAATAGGAAACCATGTGAGTCGGTTCTCTCCTGTAATATAGGAGGACAATGAGTTAATATCTGCTTAATGACACACAGTAATTACATATGTGTATGCATGTGTATATGTGTGAAGATTTTAAAAGTTGATGTGTATATCTATATACTCTAGGGTATTGATATACATATCATATATACATCTATAAATAGATGTAACTATATACATCTATGCACATATATGGATACAAAGGCAGTGATAAATATAAATGTACATTCATGCATGTGCATATATGCATGTATGTATACATACATATGTGCACGCACATATACATACATGCATGTATGTGTATATATGTATATACATTCATCCATGTATATATGTACACACACTCTCATATATCACTCACTGCTGTCAAGGCGATGCTGCTGACTCATAGAGATCCTATAGGGCAGAGTACAGCTGCACATGTGGATTTCTTACACTAACTGCATGTTGTTTGGAACTGCTGAGCTTATGGATTGCAGCCCGATGTGTAACCACTCTGCCACCAGGGCTCATATATGTATGTGAGCACATATAAATAAATATAAATATCCAAAGGTATTGAATATAACCTTAAAAAATGTAATGTATAAACAAATTTGGGTTGGCTTTTAACAAATATGGGTCCTGAGGAAAATGCTGAGGTTCGTGTAATTTGGAAGCAGTGATTTTACTCGACTGCTTTCCTCTGGCCCAAAGAAGAACTGGAGCTCACCAGATTGTGCTTCTCCCTTAGTTCGTCTTCGGTCCACCTCTCTGAAAGCTGCGTCATGTAAGGAAAAGGAAATTCACCAGGGCGTCTCATAGGTGGCATGGGGGAGTCACAAGCCATCGGTTCTCATGTGTCTCGGATTCTCTGGAGCTCACACTTGATCTCTTGAAGAGAGATCAAGATGTGGCTTATGTTGAACATCTGCCTTCCTTCCTGGAGTCTGGAATTTTGGCTCTTGCTAGGCACAGGATATTTAGGCTGCTGCTTCCCAAAGAACCCTGGGTTTTCTGAGTTTGTAATGAGATTTTCTGGACAGAAGCGCTGTCCACAGTGCTGCATGTTTGTTGCTGTGAGAAGAGTAGACTCCCTCATGGGAGAAGAGTGTAAGGAAATCTACACACAGATTCTTCCTTACTCTGCCTGCAGCTTTCTCCCTTATCAGCTGGCTGTTGTGTATTTGCAGAACTGCTGGAGCACAAGTAATTGTGTGAGTTCGGTCACACCCTGAGTTCTATCATGTGTTTGTGTCTTTCCCACTCAAGCATCTCCAGATAGAGGGCCCACCTTCAGAAACCCTGACACACCTCTCTTGCCTGTTGTGGAGATGGTGTAAGGCTTTAAAATAGCATTTGCAATATCACAAGTATTCAGTGTTAATATTTACATTAAATGTCCTACTGTCTCAATATCTTTACAATTGGTGTAAAGATTCCAGTTAATTATATTAGCTGAGTTTGTAGGTCATAAACTTCCCAAAGATATAATGTGATAGGCTGTCATTAGAAGTGCTGTGATTGGCGTTAACTGGATAATGCTCAACATAATTCTTCGAAAATCCTGGCCCTTACCCTTCCCCTTCTGCATAGTCAGTATGCAGGAAAGGCAGACTACTCATTAGTGACTTTCTCATCATTGTCAACAGGGCCTGCTTCTCCAACTCACCAGTCAAACTCATTGGCCGAAAGTTGTTTTTTACCTTTCTGACATTTTCTTCCCATTCACAGCGACCTTTCCTTTGATTCAGTGTCTCCACGTACGGCCCACTCACCATGGACCATGGACCAACTCACATCTTCCTAGTATGGCCCTGTCTCTTCAGGGAACACAATGCAGTTTTAAAGATCATGAATTTAATATGGATGTCTCTATCTTTGCAGCATGTTGTTGTCTCTAACTGCAAGACTATAGGCAAATTGCTTCTATTTTCTGAGAGTACAGTAATTTGTAAAGCAAAATAATAAATAAAATTATTTAATTTATTGAGAAATATTGTTTCATAGGGTGGGATGCAGGGAATCAAATGACTTAGCATATTTCTGTAAACTCTGCCACAAAAGAGTGACCACTCATGTTTATATTTCTGTTCCCTGCTTGGTTTTCATTGTCTTCTTATTTCAGATTTTACCTGTATTCTGTGTCTCCAAATAGATGGTAACCTCCTCGAAAATTGGGTCTACTTCTCTACCTCCTGACGGCCCCTCTGGTCCTTAGCACTGTGGGGTGCTATTGCTAGAGACTAGGAACAATCTTTTATCAATTACTACCTGTTTTTTTGGAAATAGAAAGCCAGAGGGGTCGTTGGAAGAGAAAGAAAACACTGCATTGAGGGTAGACAATCTAGTGTAGAGCAGCAGCTAATGACGTGGAAGATCGCCATGGTCATCAGGGGCAATCTCGCCTTCAGATTTTCTCCAAATCTGATTTTTAACTACTTAATTATCAGATGCTTTAAAATGAGTACTGCTACCTTGACATTTTATTTTATAACTTATTTTCAGGTGTGGTGCTATCTGAGGCAACCCTTACATTTTCCATAATTGGTAAACTTTTATCACGGATAGCACTATTAAGTTTTCTAGAATTTGCCTCATGATAATGCACTGTCATCACTGGTTGCTGTAAGAAAATTCTGAATCTTCACAACCCCATGTGTATCAGAGTAAGTCTCTGTTCCATAAGATTTTCATTGGCCTTATGTGTGAACTCAAACTTCTAGCTTATTTTTTGTAGTATTCAAATGCATTATCATTTCATTATCGGGGGACCCCTGAGACAAGATGATCTGAGGAATCTACAGCAATGGCAGAATTATAAAGAAACATAGCAATACAGACTTTCATTCGATAAAAACAATGATATACCCATTGCTTTATCTAACAGGTTTTAATTCTTATAAGTCTAATCTATATAAGGCTTTGCAGTAAATGAAGTCATCTCTATTTTTCTAAAAAAGTCATTTAATGGGGACTCTCATAACAACCCATACATCCATTGTGTCAAGCACATTTGTACATATGTTGCCATCATCCTTTTCAAAACATTTCCTTTACACTTGAGCCCTTTGTATCAGCTCATTTTTTCCCTTCCCCACCCTCCCTCATGAAACCTTGATAATTTATAAATTATTATTATTTTCATATCTTATGCCAACTGCTGTGTCCCTTCACCCACATTTCTGTTGTTAGTTCTCCTTTGGGTGTGGGGGAGGGTGGTTATACTTCATTCATTGTGATTGGTTCTCCCTTTCTCGCCCCCCCTTCCTCCTCCCTCATGGTGTCACTACTGCCATTATTGTTGATGAGGAGGTTCTCTGTCCTGGATTCCCTGTGTCGAGTGCTCTTCTCTAAACAAGTGTAGCTGGATTTGTAAGGTAGAATTGGGGTCATGATAGTGGGGGGCGACAGTGAAGCAGCATTAAAGAACTAGAGGAATGCTGTATGTTTCATCAGTGTTACATTGCACCTTGGTGCACCAAGACAAGAACACAATATACTGGCATGAAGAAGCAAACCAACAAAGAAGTCTGCGGTGCTGGCCCCAGTCCCAACTACATGGAGCCCCTCCACAGAAGAATGAACTACAGAGGACAGCACTGAAGCTACAGCTCAGGAACAGGACTCATCTGCTCAGAACACACGGGTGCAAACTAAGAGGGAAGGAGAGAGAAAGAGAGAGTAGGATGCATCCTGGTCCACCAAACCCCAAGGATGATATTCCTGCTCAGATCAACCAATGCACAGAGAGTACCATAGGGCTGGCCCCACCATGAAATATTGCCTCCCTTCATTGACTGATGGCATGTTGCGGGACAACACTGGAGACACTGTGTTGGAATTCTGCCCGCTCTGACCTTAACACAACAAGGTGAAACACAAAGGGTGTGCAATAGAGCAGCAAGGGGAGCAAAGCAATGAAATCCCCAAGGAATCCCAAAAATTGGCTTCAGGGCAGGACATGGCACCTGATCACTATGGAAAACACTCATTAAGGTCAACAGACAAACTTGGAACTACTTATAAGCTTCTCTTTGTTTGTGTGATTGTGTTTATGTTTGTTTTGATTTTTTCATATCTATCTATATAACATAGGCAGGATAAACAATCTCAAGGAGAAAACAATGGGATCAATGGTTCCAGGAGAAAATGGGAGAGGGGGAAGTGGGGGAAATGAAGGGGGAGCCAACAAACCCAGGGGCAAGGGAAAACCAAGTGATCTAAAATCAATGGCGAGGAGGATGTTGGATGCCTGGTGGGGCTTGATCAAGTGCAATGTAACCAAGAGAAATGAATGAAATCTAATGAAGGTCAAACACAATAGTAGTACAAGAGGAAAGTAAAAGGAAATAGAGGAAATAACTATGAGGCAAAGGGCATTTGTAGAGGCATAAATACAGTCATGTACATAAGTAAATATATATATATATAAGGATAGGAACAAAGATATATGTACATATATTATATGTTATATGTTATGGTAACAGATGGACATTGGGCCTCAAATCATTTACCTTCTCAACACAAGAGCACTTTGTTCTAATAACGTGGCATTCTGTGGTGCTCACCTTTCCAACATGATAGCTGAAGACAAAATGGGTGCATAAGCATATGTGAAAAAAGCTGATGGTGTCTGGCTATCAAAAGATACTGTCTGGGGTCTTAAAGGCTTGAAGATAAACAAGTGGCCATCTGGCTGGAAAGCAACAAAGCCCACATGGAAGAAGCACACCAGCTTGTGTGATCATGAGGTGTCAATAGGACCAGGTACCAGGCATCTAGGACCGAAACAAAATCATATCCAATGTGAATTGGTGGGGTGGGGCATGGAGTGGAGACCAAATGCCCATCTGTAGACAATTGGACATCCCCTCACAGAGGGGTCCTAGGGAAGGGATGAACCAGTCAGCGTTCAGTATAGTACTGATGAAAGATATGACAAAATAACAATGTATATATTACCAAGGGCACATGAGGGAGGGGGCAGTGGGGAGGAGGGGGAAAAAAAGAAGACCTGATGCAAAGGGCTTAAGGGGAGAGCAAATGCTTTGAGAATGATTGGGGCAGGGAATGTGCGGATGTGCTTTATACAATTGATGTATGTATATGTATGGATTGTGATAAGAGTTGTATGAGCCCCTAATAAAATGTAAAAAAAGAAAAGGGAAAAAAAAAAGAAAATGATTAGGGCAAAGAATGTACAGATGTGCTTTATACAATTGATATATGTATATGTAGGGATTGTGATAAGAGTTGTATGAGCCCCTAATAAAATGTTAAAAAAAAAAGAATTGTATGAACCCCCAATAAAATAATTAGAAAAAGATTAAACCTAAAAAAAAGAAAACATAACTTTTTTCTAGTTATTTGGTGCTTCCTTCACCCCACTATCATAACCTCAATTCTACCTTACAAATTGGATTAGACCAGAGCATGCACACTGCTACAGATAAGAAACTCCTCAGGACCAACAATGAGAGTAGAGATACCAGGAGGATTAGGGAAGGGTTGGTGGAGAAGGGGGAATTGATCACAAGGATCACTTAGAACCCCCTCCCAGGGGGATGAATACCAAACAGAAAAGTGGGTGAGGGGCGATGGAGGATGATGTAAAATATGAAAATAATAATCTATAACTTATCAAGAGTTCATGAGGCAGATTGGGTGGGGGAGAAAGGGGAAGAAATGGGGAACTGATATCAGGGGCTCAAGTTGGAAGAAAATTCTTTGAAAATGATGATGGTGGCATGTGTGCAAATGTGCTTGACACACTGGGTGAATGTGTGGATTGTGATAAGAGATATAAGAGCTCCCAATAAAAGTAAGAAAAAAAAGAATAACTATTAGAAACATTCCAACTACCCATGTTTGCTAGTTCTGGCCACTGCTATTACATTTTTTAGCTAAATGGTGGTGAGAATGAACTATTTCCATGTCTGACAGTTATTAAACACAGAAGTCTTGAAAGGGTGCAATCTATTGGTGGGTTTTTATTTTTCCATACTAAATTCTTAACTGATCTAGAATTGAATTCTGTTATTTACCCTTCATGCTACACAAACATGTGAATATTGAATATTTATTTTTAAGTAGATGGCATTATTGAGTAGAAACATGATAGCTCCTAAGTCCACCTTCTGGCCTGTACATACCTTTTAAGTGTTTAATTAGAAAGTCTTTTTCATCCCTCCATCCCTTTTTGTTTTCCCTTCTTCATTTTTGTCAATATGTGCTTCACTCTTCTTCATGGCTGTATGGAATGACTACTTTTTAGATGAAATTTTGGAAGTTAGCATGCAAAGTCCAGCATGTAGTTGGTGACTTTGATATAATATACTTTAATTTAAGATTTTAGCTAGTGGCTGAGAACAGGTATAGGTAGATGCTTTGGGTAATTCAATTTATTGAGAAATTTAGTTGAGAAAGTTCAGGGTACTTCAGTGCCCTCACCAATGTTCCCTTTAACAGGAATAGAATTACCCCAGATAGTAACCATACTCTCTCACAGGGATTTGTAGAACATCAAATTCAACTTCATAATTTTCTAAGTGACGTAACTCATCTTCATTTGTCTAACGATGTTCCTGGAAAAATCAGAACTTAGTAACTTGAGCCCAATGAGTTCAGCTCTCTCAAACAATCCATGCTCTGTGTGAATAAGAAAGTGCGATAAGAAAGGGAAAACACTTGGAAAAGGCAAACGAGAACATTATTATTGGCTGTGTTTATCATCACAGTTCTTCCAGAGGATTCCCTGCTGCTTACTCTCTGATTGACAAATTGTCACCCTTGTTTACAGGCGAAAATTCATCAGGCCATTTCTACATTTAAAAATGACACTCTCACACTTGTAAAACACGTACATTTTAAATTCTCTGTGGCTTTTGGTTTAAACTTACAAAAAAATGCCCTGGTCCTGTAGTGAGCTAAGTCTTAGGCTACTACCCCACCAATTCTGACTCTGTCCTATAGGATCACCGTGGGATGGAATTGACAAGACAGCGTGGGTTTTTTGTTGGTTTGGTAAGACTTGCAAACTTGAGCATTCTGTGCGGTTTCTGCTTGCGTTCTCAGTTTACAAGGGGCTATTTCACCAGTGTGCCTCTTTTGTCCAGACGTGGGACCAAGACACGTTTACAAGGATTTGTGCTGATGTAGCAGACTTTTTTTAGCCTGAAACAGATGTGCTGTTGATGCATTTGTCATAAAAACATTTTATTTTAATCTTAATCAGTTAATCCCAAAATGATTTTTATCAGTTTTATATTTTGTGTGTGTGTGTGTGTGTGTGCATCTATGTCCCCCTCCCCCCCTTACTCTGGCTTAGCCAGAATAACCCAGTTTTCTTACAGAGAGAGCTGTAATTTGCATTTTCAGTATTTCCTCTTCATAAAAGACTCAATTTTTGTTAAATGAAGACCAGATCATTGTCTTTCTTGTCACTTGAAGCTATGAAAACATGCCATTGACTTTCTTTGACTAGCATTGCCCTGGAATTCTTTTCTCCAAGAATAAGAGACCCTAGTTGGTGTTTTTTGCAATATAGGCTCATTTATCTTGACTGATCTGTGTTGATAAGATCTGCTGTCTCCAAACTCACTCACAAGTAAGAAGGGAATGGGAAAGAAGATAGCAAAGTCTATACATTTCAGATAGAAAAAGGAATTATATTTGCTGTATTGCTTCTCTCTTGAATAGAATTTAAATTGAATGTTTATTATGAATTACTTGAGATTTAACGAAGCCTACATTATCAATTTGTACTTTTACCCAGGTGTGAGCAATTATGGGTACCAGGATAACCTGAAAGCTATTGGATTAGGCAGTTTATTACTATAGAGGTTAACTCTGGTACAGTTACACACTCATAAAAAGCAAACCAAACCCATTGTCGGTGAATCAATTGTGACACAGCAAGTGATTTCCGTAAGGGTTTTAAGATTATAAATCTTCTCAAAAACAGACAGCCATATATTTCTCCCTCTGAGAGAAAATCTTGTTCTGTATGTTTGACTTTTCTCCTCCTGTGGTGGTATAGTTGTTAAACAGTGTGCTGCGGTCTTCCTGGTCAGCAGTTCAAAACCACTAGAAGCTATGCGGGAGACAGACTGGCATTTCTACTCCTGTCAACATTTAGCTTCAGAAATGCACAGGGGTCAAGAGGAGTCAGCATTAACTCGATGGTAGTGAGTTTATGAATAAGTATCATTTGTTTGTGAAGTTTTGAATCTTTCCATGTGCTTGAAATCATATGTGTAACTGATGCATAAGTCAGCATAAAATACATTAACATGTCGGTAAAGGGAGCTTTGCTATCTTTCAGCATGATAAATACATGATATATTTTAGATGAATTTAATTAGATTCCAAATATATAACATTATCACAAATATAACCAGAATAGACAGAAAAAAATAAAGAATTATAAAAGCTGAACATTATTAAAACTGTATGTAAGGACTTTTTTATAGAGAGAATAGCTAATCGAGTTGTTAATTTTTCATCAGTTTTAAAGTGAAACTAAATACAAAGTAAAACTATTTCAATTTATTAAATCCTTAGGAAATGTATTAAATAAAGATTTACATATATTATTGTTGTTAAATATATACATAACACAAGATTTACTGATTTAATGCTTTTGTCCACATTTCTGCTCTCTAAAGACTTTCAATTTTTCTGTAGTTGTTGAATTTGAAAATATAAATAGCAAAAATTTATGTCCATTCAATTGAGCTCATGTAGATATTTCTTAAAATAGCATAACACAAGAAAGACTTTTTAAAGCTAAACTAAATTATTATTTGGTGTTAAGTCTTTAGAAGATATTTTTTGGCTTAAAGTTTGCAGAGTAACCCAGGCCTATAATTAACTGGTTACCCCAGCCTCCATGATTTCACAGAGACAAAATAAGGAGAATTTGAAATTCTGTTCTACATTTTTCACATCTTCATCAGAATTCATTTGTAGGATATTTAATGGGAAAAAATTCCAGCAATTGTTGCCAGGCAACTTTCAGTTCTGGAAAGGAAGATGTTGCTCATGGACACAATTAGCCATACATCTCATACCTTCTTTTATTTCTGACTCTCCTTCTGGGGCTGTTCCATGTGAATGGTCACATGAAATCGCTTACAACCCCAGATAATACACCCCAACTAGGAAGCAGAACAGAGAATTAAACACTATTAGCATAGTTAACGGGGATGTCCCATGAACCATGACCCTAAACTTCCAAACCAAGGAACCAAATCCCATGAGATGTTGTGGTACCTAAACAGCTTCAGCAACTCTTCTTTTTTAATGTCATTGTGATATATATTTAACACACAGTTTCCTAATTTGTCATTTTACAGGTTGTGGGGCTATTAATTAATTTACATGGTTCTTCTAGCCAAAGCCTTTGTAACTGCTGTCTCGTCCCACGTGGATCTGGATAAGATGGTAAGAGGAGACACTGATAGACTTCTCCGCTGAGTAACTGTTAACATGATTCATTGAATTGCCATGCTTCTGGATACAACATGAACCTTCTGGGAAGCAGGAGAGGGATTTCATTATCAGTCAAGGCTGGAGTGCATCCTCTATACTCCATGAACCTCCTTGATCCAGAAGACAGGAACAGTAGCAGAACAAGTTAATGAGTGACAAATTAACTTCCTTAATAAACCCTTACTCATGAATATTATCTGTGAGTTCTGTGTGATCATTCAAATGAATATTACAACCGAGATGGAAAAGCAGAGAATGTTGTGTGAATGGCAAAGCAGTTTACTGACAGCAACCACAAAAGTTGGCTTTGCAAGCCGACTCATAAACCATGAATCACATGATTTATTTTGCTTAATGGTTTCTGTATTTCCAGATGACTGCATTCCAATAAAGTATTCGCAATAGATTTCAAAGTTTCATGACTTAGAAGTCACAGAAACATCTAATTCTGTGCATGTTCTTCTTTTTTATAATTATTTTATTAGGGGCTCATACAACTCTTATCACAATCCATACATACATCATTTGTGTACAGCACATCTGAACATTCATTTCCCTCATCATTCTCAAAACATTTGCTCTCCACTTAAGGCCCTGACATCAGGTCCTCATTTCCCCCCTCCCTCCTGCTCCCCCCTTCCTCATGAGTTCTCCACAATTTATAAATTATTATGTTGTCATATCTTGCCCTGCCTGACGTCTCCCTTCACCCACTTTTCTGTTGTCCATCCCCCAGTGAGGAGGTCACATGTAGGTCCTTGTAATCTCTATCCTCTTTCCAACCCACCCTCCCGCTACCCTCCCAGTATCGCCACTCACACCACTGGTCCTGAAGGGATCATCCACCCTGGATTCGCTGTGTTTCCCGTTCCTATCTGTACCAGTGTACATCCTCTGGTCTAGACAGACTTGCACTGTAGAATTCAGATCATGATGGGGGGAAGAGGGAGGGAGCATTTAGGAACTAGAAGAAAGATGTATTTCTCATCGTTGCTACATTGCACCTTGACTGGCTCGTCTCCTCCCCTAGTCAACCTCTTCAAGGGGATCTCCAGTGACCGACAAATGGGCTTTGGGTCTCCACTCTGCACTCCCCCTTTCATTCACTATAGTAAGATTTTTTTTTTGTTTTGACGATGCCTTATACCTGATCCCTTCGACAACTCATGATTGCACAGGCTGGTGTGCTTCTTCCATGTTGGCTTTGTTGCTTCTCAGCTAGATGGCCGCTTGTTTACCTTCAAGCCTTTAAGACCCCATACGCTATACCTTTTGATAGCCAGGCACCATCAGCTTTCTTCGACACATTTGCTTATGCACCCATTTGTCCTCAGCGATTGTACCATCGAGGTGCACACCCAATGATATGATTTTTTGTTCTTTGATGCCTGATAACTGATCCCTTTGGCACCTCGTGATCACACAGGCTGGTATGTCCTTCCATGTGGGCTTTGTTGCTTCTGAGCTAGATGGCCTCTTGTCTACCTTCAAGCCTTTAAGGCCACAGATGCTATATCTTTTGATAGCTGGGCACCATCAACTTTCTTCACCACACTTGCTTATTCACCCGCTTTGTCTTCAGCGGTTGTGTCAGGAAGGTGAGCATCATAGAATGCCAATTTAATAGAAGAAGTATTCTTGCATTGAGGGAGTACTTGAGTGGAATGTCCTTCTGCTACCGTAATACTAAACTTATAAATATAGGCACATAGATATATTTCCCCATCCTCATATATAAATATATTTGCATATGTACATTTCTTTATCTAAACTTACTATGTCCTTTGCCTCCCAGCTCTTTCCTCTATTTCCCTTGACTTTCCTCCTGTCCCACTATCATGCTCAGTCCCCACGTGGGTTTCAGCAATTCCTCTTGGGTACATTAACCTTGATCATGCTCTACCAGGCCTCCCATACCCACTCACCCCAAATTGTTCTTAGATTAGTTCTTTCATTTACTGTCACACATATTCCCTCCACATCCAGTGACTATTATGAAAGAGCCATTGCTTGAAGTGCTGAATGTCTGGATTAAGAGATAGAGGTGTAGCAATAGAACAGTTTCTTGTGGGGAGGGCAGTTTCTAAAATTCATTGCAAGAAATAAGATGAGTTACAATGAACTGTCTTGACCCAGTGAAGAAAAGCTCAGGAGGTTGAGCTTAGATTTTGCATTTTCAGGGATGTCTCGTGAGAGCGTTCTAGGGTAAATGGTACAGTGGATTGTGGACAGTTGTAAAAATATTGTGCAGCAGCAGCACATTTATCATGAATTTTGATATGGCCCCTTAGAAGCAGTTCTCATGTTTGTATCATCAGAATATGCTCAAAGATGGTAACTTAGCAGAAAGTTCATAGGAGGTCAAATGCTGATCCTGTCTTACCCAACCCCCTGCACTGTGAACTGAGGATAATAGCTGCAGGTGTTCACTAAATTTTTATATGATGTCCACACAAGATTATGGATCTGGAAGCATATTTTGAATTGTAAAACCTTGTAACATGCCATTGCTTGAGATTGTTAGTTTTCAAATACATACAAGCAGAAGTCTGGGGAATATCCCTGGGAATGGTTACTAAGGGTGTGGGATACTGGTGCACGAGATGCAATATTAGACCGGTCTGAGTTTCGGGATATGGGACCCCCTAAGCACAGACCCTTCTTTCACTGTCTCTGTAAGAGAGGCTAAGAGAGGATCTAATTCTTCATTTGGTTGGTTCAATTAAGCATGGACTGCCACATGGCCTAGATTAGACCAACTTGAAGTACCTGACCTACCTTGGTACACTGTCGAGGAAGGTACCAAAAGCTTAGAGAAATTGGTATGCTGGAATGGATCTATCAGGATATTCCCATAGACCCAAAAAGGGGGTGTCCTGAGGACATACTTTTTACCACAACCATAAGGAACAAGTTTGTGAAGTGGGTCCCAGCATCTCTTCAGACTCCTGTAATTGCTATTTTATGTGCACCAGGATTAACAGTGGGTACTGCCCTAAGTGAATTCTGACATTTGCCTACAATGGGCCCGATTGGACCCTGTGATGGTAGAGGGCAGGTGTCAGCACTGAATCAACAGAGACAGGGTGGGCGTGCTTATAATAGACAACAAGGTTTCCATAGTAAACAAAGCAACCTGTCTCATGTGGAATTATGGCATTGACTACTTAGCCACAGTGTTCCTAGGTATGAAATAGATGGGAAACCTACTAAATATTTAGGTCAGCTGTACAGGAAAAAGAATGGTAGATCAGGTGAACATCAGAATAGACAGTCATGATCGCTCAACCAATTCCCAGACCTGAGCCAGTTTACAGACCCACAACCCCTTGAATGAAAGGGAGGCCAGGTCCCTTTCAAGGAGGACCCTGCTACATCACCGAAGGTCTATACCCTTAGTCTTTCTTCTAGTCTTCCCCAAAGGGACCTGCGGCCTTTCCCAAGAGTGACTGTTCATTGGGGGAAAGGAAATAATCAAACTTTTCGGGGATTAGTAGACACCAGCTCAGAACTGACACTAATTCCAGGAGACCCAAAATGTTTCAAAGGCCCTCCAGTCAGAGTGGGGGCTTATGGAGGTCAAGTTATCAATGGAGTTTTAGCTCCTATACACCTCACTGTGGGTCCAGTGGGCCCCCGGACACATCCTGTGGTTATTTCCCCAGTTCCAGCAGAATGCATCATTGGAATAGACATACTTAGCAACTGGTAAAATCCCCATATTGGAACCCTGAAATATGGAATAAGGGCTATCATGGTGAGAAAGGCCAAGCGGACACCATTAGAACTGCCAATGCCTAGGAAATAGTAAACCAAAAGCAGTACCACATTCCTGGAGGGATTGCAGAGATCAGTGCCACCATCAAAGACTTGAAAGATGCAGGGTGGTGATTCCTACTACATCCTCATCTAACTCACCTATTTGGCCTGTAACGAAGACAGATGGATCCTGGAGAATGACAATGGATTATCATAAACTTTAGCAGGTGATGACTCCAATTGAAGCTGTCATTCAAGATGGGATTTCATTGCTTGAGAAAATTAATACTTGTACTGGTACTTGGTATGCAGCTATTGATCTGACTAATGCCTTCTTCTCAATACCAGTCTCGAAGGACCACCAGAAGCAGTTTGCCTTGACCTGGCAGGGGCAACAATATACTTTCACAACTCTCTCCCAGGGGTACATCAGCTCTTCTGTCCTGTGCCATAACTTATTCCGAAGGGACCTTGATCACCTGTCTATTCCACAAAATGTCACAATGGTCCATTATATTGATGACATTATGCTAATTGGCCCCACTAAGGAGGATGTATCAAAGTCTCTAGATTCATTGGTACAATATCTGTGTACAAGAAGTTGGGAAATTAACCCAATGAAGATTCGGATACCCTCCACATCAGTAGAATTTCTAGGTATCCAGTGTTGTGGGGTATGTTGAGATATTCCTACTGAAGTGAAGGATAAGCTATTGCATTTAGCACCCCCAACAACTAAAAAAGAGGCACAACACCTAGTGGGTCTCTTTTGATTTTGGAGGTAACATATTCCTCATTTGGGTGTTCTACTTCACCCTATTTATTGAGTGACATGAAAAACCTCCAATTTTGAGTGGGGCCCAGAACAAGAAAAGGCTCTTCAACAGGTTCAGGGTGCCATGCAAGTTGATTTGTCATTGGGACGATATTATTCAGCTGACTCAATGGTGCTAGAGGTGTCCGTTGTTGCTAAAGATTCAGTGTGGAGTTTCTGGCAGACTCCTATCGGTGAATCACAGCGTATACCGTTGGGATTTTGGAGTAAAGACCTGCCATCCTCCGCAGACACGTACTCCATCTTTGAAAAACAGCTGTTGACCTGTTACTGGGCCTTGGTGGAGACTCAACGCCTCACCATGGGCCACCAAATCACCATGAAGCCTGAACTACCCATCATAAACTGGGTATTGTCTGACCCACGTAATCATAAAGTTGGACGTGCGCAGCAACACTCCATTATTAAATGGAAGTGGTATATACGAGATCGGGCCAAAGCAGGACCTGAAGGGACAAGTAAGCTGCATGAAGAAGTGGCCCAAATGCCCACAGTCTCCACTCCTGTCACTTTGCCTCCTTTCTCCCAGGTTTCACCTATGGCCTCCTGGGGAGTTCCTTACAATACTTTTACTGAAGACCAAAAAAGTCATGTTTGGTTTACGGATGGCTCTGCACAGTATGCAGGTGCCACTCGTAAGTGGACAGCAGCAGCACTACAGCCCCTTTCTGGGATCTCCCTAAAGGACAGTGGTGAAGGGAAATCTTCCCAATGGGCAGAACTTTGAGCTGTGCATCTGGCCATTCAGTTTGCATATGAAGAAAAATGGCCAGATGTGAGACTGTATACTGATTTATGGGCTGTGACTAATGGCTTGGCTGGATGGTCAGGGGATAGGAAGGACCATGATTGGAACATTTGTGACAATGAGGTGTGGGGAAGAAGTATGTGGATAGACCTCTCGGAATGGGCCAAGAAATTAAATGTATTTATATCTCACGTGAACGCTCACCAAAGGATTACCTCTGAAGAGGAGGACTTTAATAATCAAGTGGATAAGATGACACGCGCTGTGGAGACTCGTCCTCCTCTTTCCTCTGCCACTCCTGTTATTGCCCAATGGGCACATGAACAAAGTGGACATGGCGGCAGAGATGGAGGTTATGCATGGGCACAGCAACATGAACTTCTACTCACCAAGGCTGACTTGGCCACTGCCACTGCTGAGTGCCCCATTTGCCAGCAGCAGAAACCAACATTAAGTTCAAGATATGGGATCATTCCTCGGGGAGATCAACTAGCAACTTGGTGGCAGGTTGATTACATAGGACCACTTCCATCATGGAGGGGACAGCGTTTTGTTCTTACTGGAATAGACACCTACTCTGGATATGGATTTGCCTTCCCTGCACGTGATGCTTCTGCCAAAACTACTATTCGTGGACTTACAGAATGCCTCATCCACCGGCATGGCATCCCACATAGCACTGCTTCAGATCGAGGAACTCACTTTACAGCAAATACAGTGCGGCAATGGGCCCATTCCCATGGAATCCACTGGTCGTATCATGTTCTTCATCATCCTGAAGCTGCTGGCTTGATTGAACAATAGAATGGGCCCTTAAAGACACAATTTTGGTGCCAACTAGGTGGCAACAACTTGCGGGGCTGGGGCAATGTTCTCCAGGAAGCTGTATACATTCTAAACCAGCAGCCAACATATCGTGCTGTGTCTCCAATAGCCAGAATTCATGGGTCCAGGAACCAAGGGGTGGAAGCTGGAGTGGCACCACTGACTATTACTCCTAGTGATGCACTTATAGCATTTTTGCTTCCTGTCCCAGCAACCCTGTGTTCCTCAGGCCTGGAGGTCCCGAAGGAACTTTCTCACCTGGAAGTACAGCATGGATTCCACCAAACTGGCAGCTGAGAATGCCCCCTGGCCACTTTGGGCTTCTCATGCCTTTGGACCAACAGGTCAGGAAGGGTGGCACTGTACTAAGTGGTATGATTGGTCCTGATTACCAAGGAGAAATTGGACTGGTACTACATAATGGAGGCAAAGAAGAATATGTCTGGAATCCAGGAGATCCCATAGGCCGACTCAGTGTTACCATGCCCTGTGATTAAAGTAAATGGTAAATTAGAACAACCCAATCCTGACAGAACTTATGATGACCCTGACCCCTTAGGAATGAAATTCGGGGTCACCCAACCAGGCAAAAAACCACAGCCAGCTGAGGTGCTTACTGAGGGCAACGATAATACAAAATGGGTCATAGAAGTTGATTGCTGATAGTAGAATTGATAGTTCTACCTATCAATTATGACCACGTGATCAGTTCCAAAAGCGAGGTTTGTAATTGTCAATGTATTTTCTTTTTATGTCATTATTCCATATCTTTCATTTGTTCAGGCATGATATATCAGATACAATTAGACTCAGTGTGTTTTCATTTATATATATGATAGATAATTGATGATAAGTATAAGTGTGATTTCATCAATGTCCTGAAATTATATACATATATATGGCTAAAGAATTGTGTACAGGTGCCAGGTTGGCAAGGGATGGATTGAGATAGTTAGTTTATTGTGCCAGCCTGGCCGATAAACAAATGTGGGATTAATTGAAGTGCAGAGAGATAAATGGATTGGTGAGCCTCTCCTTTCTTGTCTCTCGCTTTTTGATAATTGGACCAGTGTGCGGCTGCCTTGCTTGTTTTGTCCCTCAATTTGCAAGCTACACTGCCTGTGGGACACCTACCCCTGGACTGCGGCACTGTAATTTGAGGCTCCTTTAAGACCAGCCTCGCCAGAGAATTGGAATGTACATCTCTGGAGCTGGGGACTGACACTTGGAACCTGACTGACGATTGGTGACCTGCCTTGCGATCTGCTGCCTGTGCCGGGATAGCCTAAATCTCTCTACAGAGGACTACCTGGAGGCCCTCAAGATTTGAAGGACTGCCAGTGTCTCACAACTCTCTCATGGGAGTGAGTTGCACTGCGCCATTAGTACTGCTTTATAATTTAACTGTTCATTTCTTGTATTATATATATATATCTGTATATAATTTAACAGTTCATTTTTTGTGTTATGTATCTATCTATCTTTTAAATATATATGTAAAATTATCAGCAATCTGATTTTGTCTCTCTAGAGAACCCTAACACAACCACCTACTATTCTATTTATTGACCCTCAGTGAGAACAAATTGATTTCTTTAAGTATTAAAACAGAATGTATTATTTTTAAGGAATCTTTTTGTTTGGTTGCTAAGAAATAATAATATTGAATGTTTTTTCTCAGTAATACAACTTGATATAAGTTTTGATAGAGACAGAGTGTTTCTTTAAAAAAAGACAGCCCTCAAACTCATTCATTCGTTCTTTTTTACTTTGCATCATCTCTTGGTTGTTAACCCCTCTGCCAGGCCCAGGAGATATAGCATATGGATGCCCCTTTCATTTAGTTTGGAGTCCAGGGAGAACAAGAGTCCTAAGTCACATAACCATATAGACAGCATTAAAATCTGTAGTATATGCTTGGAGGGAAAGCTAGTGCTTTGCATTAAGAGGTCACAATAAGAGGGATTGACTTAGGAGTGTCTAGGGAGGTTCTCTTAGGAGAGAGTAAGAAGGGATTCATAGAAAGAAGAGGTGGACGTGGGTTAGGAGAGAAACATGAATAACACAAGAAACAATATATACAGAGAAGTGGACTGGAAAACTTCAAAGATTGGAAATACTTCAGTGTGACTGGAGTGCTAGACTGAGGTGGAGGAGGAGGGAAAATGGATGTTGGAAATAGCAAAGGCTGGACAATGCAAGGATTTGTAGGGTATTAAAAGGCAGATCACCTTTCTGCCAATGACTAATGGGAAGACACGGCAAGGTTTTTTGATGTTTAGGAGAAGGGTGCTCTTCTTGAGTTAGTGTTTTTATTTACTACCACACCTACCTACTCAAAATCCAGTTAATATGGAGAAATGGCAGGTGGGATCAGGAGTGGATGGCTGATATTTTACTTGAGAGTTGAAGATGGGTTGAGAAGTGATGGAGACAGAGAAACATGGATGAAACAAAGTTGTCTATAGTTGGTGGTGATGTGGCTATGGAGGTAAGAGACACGACTTCTGTCTTTCTGGATTTTGCAGTTGGATGAATGCTGCTGGTGCTATTCTTTGCCAACTTGATAATGGACTGGACTGTTTGTAGGACGTTGGGGTGCATGGAGAGTGTTGGTTCGGGATTCTTTGGGTGGTGCAGACACTTAACTTGTGAAGGATATGAAGGCTTGGTCCTTCTACTCTGCTTTCAAGGACAGTGGCAGAAAAGCTTAGGAGTCGAGTATGGACAAATCAGCCACTGATAACTCAATGCAACACCTCTGCTGGGACACACATGGCTTGCCATGAGTTAGAACTGACTCAACAGCCACTGTTGTGTTATAGGAAGTTAGGTGTTTGCATATTAGATTCTTAAATGCCCAGAATATCTCTTGGCTGTAAGTATGTAAAAGAAAACATAGAAAAAATAAAAAAATGTAAATGTGTGCATTTTAAGTCCAAGCTACATTATCATTAGTATCACCTTGAGACTTAATTTAAAAAGACATAGTATAAAATTTCTGAGGGTATGAAAAGATGGAGTTTTCAAGATCTTAGATTTCCCTCTTGATATTTAAAATCCTTATAATTGTGTTAATAAAAGTTTTGAGAAATTAGATTTCAGGTTTTAGAAGCTAGGATATTTCACATATATTTTTGTTCTGTTTTAAAAAAATTGGCAGTGTTTCCAAAGAAATGATAACAAGAGAGTTATTTATATGTAGTGAATAAGGAAGGAATATTAATTGTTGATTTTATGATCTTATGAAATTTGTCTCTTAATTTCATATAAAATCCATATCCTTTGTCTTGCCTATTTTGACATATTCTATTGCTCAGATTTCTTGTACATTTCAGATGCTTAGAAATAAATCAGTTTCTAGACCAGGGGTCCTCTAACTTTTCAAACGGGGCCAGTTCACTGGCCCTCAGACCTGTTTGAGGGCCAAACTATAGTTTTTAAAAAACTATGAACAAAATTCTATGCACACTGCACATATCTTATTTTTTTTGCGGGGGGGGGGGGGAGGTGAAGGCTACAAGGACTTTATTCAGACCCCCAATCCAGAGAGGTGTTCACTGACAAAGCAACACCAAACCCAATGCCAGGAGTGCATTCGGACTATGACCCCGCATAAGGTCCTGAGACGCTCCGTATGGAAGACCGCTTCATCCTTCTCCCGCCCTCTTGGTGGTAGACCTGCATTACTTAGACTCGTGGAAACAGGGTGAGATCACCCAGGCCCGAGTTTTCATTCAAAATGAGAACGCAGACGACGCTGCTCGCACCCACCAGACTAGTGCCTTCTCTCCTCCAGACGGGCGGGGGTGGGGGGTATGGGGGGGGGCGTCAAGCCTGGATTTTCTGGAGGTATGGGTCAGAACCTAAGAACATAAGAAACAACAAAAGCTCTGAAATGTGGCGGGACCTGGCGCCGAGCTGGCCTCACTGACAACCATCCTTGTTGCTGTTGCCACAGGGGGTGCCAAGTCAGAGCCTGTCCATGTGGCAGGCACAGCGCCCCCACGCGCACTGGCGCGCCCATGGGTTTGAGAAGGCGATGCGGGCAGTGTGCAGAGCAGAACCCCCTTGCTGCCCTGGCCCCAGCTGCTGTGAGTGGAGCAGTGGGCGAGCTCGACACGCGGTCAGAATCAGTCATGTCCCTGCTCTGGTCCCAGGATGCGCTGTGATCCTGGAGCCCTGGCCCGTCCATTTGTCCTGTGTGGGGCAGCACATCAGAGCTGGGTGCAGGCTGTGCGGGAGGCAGAGGCCGAGCTTCATCTGACTGTGCCAGGCCTCTGTCCTCCCTCCCACCCTCTCGGGCAGCCCCTCTCTAGGGAGAGGGTCAGACGGTCCAGGCAGTGCTGAGCTCCTTCTCCAGGCGCTGGACGAACTGGTCTTTGAGGAAGAGCATGTGACCATGGTGCAGGAAGCGGGTGAGGTTGGCCTCGATGCGGTCCGCTCGTAGCAGAAGGTTGGTGCCAGGGGCCAGCAGGCGGAGGTGGTCAGAGAGGAGGCGTGCCAGCAGTCGAATGCTACTCTCAGCCAGAAGCAGGTTCTGATGGGCATCCAGGACCAGCACGAAGCCCAAGGAGCGCATGCCTAGCCACATCACCGTCCTGAGCTCCTGGAAAGGGTTCCCTGCCGCCAGGTGGAAGGTCCCACGTGGGGCATCATGCAGGGCCATTGGTTCATCTGAGGATGACGGAGGCTGTGCAGGTCCACCGATGAATGGCCCGACGCCTGCTGCTGCAGCTGGCACATACGACTCCGCCTGTCTGGCAATGGCCGAGATCTGCTCCCTGCAGAGGAGTCTGTCCCTTTCGGCCCGGTTTGGTCTTGGGTCATCAGGTGACTTCTCGACACCAAAGACACAGGAGTAGAGCACTCGGCAAAAGCCTGTGTCCTCCTCACACGGGGCCCGCAGGGGGTGGATGAGGACCGTGGATCCCAGACCTTTTCCCACGAGTCAGTGGACTTCCAGTCACAGACCGTTCTCCTTGGCAGCAGAGTGAGCAATGGCAGCCGCGTGGCCCTACAGCACCTGTGCACACTGGTTTGGGCACGCGCATAAGCCTGGGTGCGCACAGTGGGTGGGGGGTGCGGTCTGGGTAGTGGCAGGTTGTTGCGAGGAACTTATTTCCCACTGCTGATCATAGGCGTGGGCAACATTCACCGTCCAATCACAGACCCCAGCCCCGAACCCAGTGGGGTGGGGCCGCGCTGGTCACTTGCAGAAAGGGTATGCTGATTGGTCCGCTCCAAGTCCACGCTGACTCTCGGGGCCTCGAGGGGGCGCAGCGGCCCGACGACGGCAATCCCGCGCAGGCGCTGTGCGGAACTTTCCTCCCAGGTGTGGTGCTGGCATCAGCCTGCGAGGGTGGGATTGGCGGAGATGCCTCCACCCTGTGGGCCTGCGGGGAGACGCTGGACAGACATTCCGAGCAGCTATGCAGGGTGCAGGGCTGAGTTTTCCAGCCAGCCAATTAGTAGGCGGATCCTTGCCCTTTGCCCGTAGGCTCCAGTGAAGGTCTTGAGGGTTAGTAGCACATCTTATTTTGAAGTAAAAAACAAAAGGAGGCAAAAACACCCGGCGGGCCTGATAAATGTCCTCGGAGGGCCGCATGTGGCCCGCGGGCCGTAGTTTGAGGACCCCCCTGCTCCGGACTTTTAAAAACTGCAGTGACTGTGGCAATTTTATATCCCTCAGGATAATCAGATTGAGGAATATCATGTTAAAATCTAGATTTATGTAATTCAGTGGGGAAACTTTTCTGAGCATGGCTTACCATCGGAACTGTAAACTTTTTTTCTGGATAATTTTTCAATAATAACTGAAAATTCTTTTTCAATAATCAATAATACTACTAGAATGCAAGGGACTGTTTTTTAAATGCTTATATTTTATTCTGAAATCTTTGCATTTATTTTTAGGTAATGTGCAATTAAACTTGAGATGAAAGTCATATATTGGGGTATGTATGAATTTAAATATATATATAGTAAAAATAATAGATCCATATGCATAATATGTGATCAGTTTTGTTGCATTTTGTCAGGTTGATGCTGATTTTAGCAATGCTATGTGATAAGTTGCCTGAGCTGTGATCTTTACAGGAATAAATTCCCAACCATTTCTCCCTGGGAAAGGCTGGTGCGTTGAATTACCAACCTTTCAGTTCACACACAGATGCTTACCCATTGTGTTCTTACTTGTTTTGAATGACAAAATAATGCCAGCTGGTAGATTCTGAACCATAATAACACATCAGGACGTGGTAAAGCTGCCCCATAGAATTTCCAGCTTATCTAGCTTTTCAGTTAGCAGCAGAGTGATCTATCATTTTGAGGCTTCTTAGTGCTCTATATGGGAGCATCAAACAGCTTGTTGAAATTTTCATTGTCGGTACATTGAAAAGTTCTATGAACTCCTGTAAGTAATTTAATTGATACTGATTGGAACCAATTTTCCTCATGTCTGTGGAATTGAGTATTTGTTGTATAATACAATTCACGTTTTTACTATATTTAATCCTAATGTCAAAATGTGCGTTTGCAATCGAATTTACATAGTTTGTATGATTATTTTAGTGACCAATTGACTATATAAGAAACTTAAGAATAAAAATATCAATAGCCACCTTTTTTGATTATTCAAAACATTACTATCCTACGATGGAGCAAATCTTTGTCCCTTCTGGTGTAGTGTATATCATATAAAGGGGAATTATCAGTTTGTTTATTTTATCAGTTTGTTGTTAGAGATTTAACGATACTAATTGTATTTGATTTGGGTTGGCCAATGGCAGGTAATCCTATGGTATTACAGTTTAATTTATAGAAAGAGTCTTAGACTTAAATAGGATTACTAACCATTTACATATTATGAATTGATCAATACAAAATTGAATCCTATCTATTCTAATGCCTATCTTAGCCACAGACAGACACACACAGAAACACTCAACCCATGACAAAAATGGATAGACTGCACTCAGGTGATTGGTATCCTGGGGCCAAGTAGCTGTGCTGGGGATTTTCAAGAGTGTCCTTAACTATCCATTAGCCAGGGGGTCTTGCCCATTTTCATGCTTAATGGCTCAGTTTTCTCATTTGTATAATTAGTGGAATGGATCATATGATTATTTTAGGCCTCCTTGATCCTAAGGCACATTGATTTTACTTTCAAATTGCTAGGTTTTAGAGGTTATTAGCTGGGTAAGACCTTTATGAATTGAGATGTTTCTGGGAACAAGGGAGAAAGATTTTTTTTTTACATGAACAAATTGGCATAATACATTAGTATAAAAAAACCAGTTGCCGTTAAGTCAATTCTGACTCAGGGATGATCCTAACATTTGTCAGAGAACATTGCTTCAGTAGCTCAGCTTTTAAAGTAAAACTTTAAAGCCAGATCTTTCCCCAAGGCATCTCTGGGTGAATTCAATCCACTGGCCCAGCCAAAACGATTTGCCTCACCTGTGTTTGCTGTTAAGTACCATTCAGGCACAAAGTGACCCCAAGTACTATGGGAGAAAACGTCGCCCAGTACTGTACCATGCTTACAATTATAGCGATGTTTTCTCCATTGCTCAGCCACTGTGACATTCTATCTGCTTGAGGGGCTCTCTCTCTTTGGCTGATACTCTCTTTCACTAAACACGATGTCCTTCTCCAGAGACTGGTCCCTCCTGATAACACATACAAAGTGTGTGAGCAGTCTTGCCATGATAGTTTCCAAGAAGCATTCTGGCTGTACTTTCCCCAAGACAAATTTAAGTAGCTTTTCTGGAAGCCCATGGAATTTTCAATATTTGTTGCTAAAACCATAATTGGAACGCATCGATTCTCATGCACTGTGCAGCTTTCACACATATATCAAGCAATTTAAAGTACCCTGTCTTGTGTCAGGCACACTTTGCTCTTTAAGGTAACAACTGCGCTTTTTTACATGTTAAAGAGATCTTTTGTGTAGCCAACTTACTCAATGCAATATGTCATTTGACTTCCTGACTGCTGTTTGTTTCCTTGGGAGTTGATTGCTGATCACAGTAAATTGAAACACTTGATAAGTTCAATCTTTTCTCTGTCGATCTTGATGTTGTCTATTGGTTGAATTGTGAGGATTTTGTTTTCCTTGTTTGATTCTAACCCATACTGATAGTTGTAGTCCTTGATCTTCATTGGTGAGTACTTAAAGTCTTATTTGTTTTAAAGAAGCAAGGTTGTGACTTCTGTATTATTACAAACTGTTTTTAGAATCTTCTTCAATTCTGATGTTTATAATATAGTTTAGCACCTCAAATATTTACTCAGTGTGAACATTCAATAAATATTGTGAAAGGATACAACCTTGACACACTTTCCTAAACTTAAATTGTTTTTCTGCATAACTGTCTTTTTGTCTCCATACAAGTTCTGCATGAGAATAAGCTTTTTAAAATCTTCATTATTTGTAATGTTATCCATAATTTGTTTTGATCATACAGTGAAATATCTCTGAGTAGTCAGAAAACCATGGAAGTATATTTTAATATTCCCTCTTCTGAGGCGAGATCCATTTGGCATAAACAATGACATCCTCTTCTGAGTCTGGCTTGCATTTCTTGCAGTTCCCTACTAAAGTACTGTAGCTATTTGGGGGTGAAGGATACAATAGCTACACTTTTAAAAAGTTAATTAATTAATTTGCTTTCAGTATGATGTGATCTGTAAAGGCAGCTTTCCTCTCTGTACACTTTTGCCTACATGATATGGTGACTCAGAATTTACTCATTTCAAAAAGCACTCATTTTGTAAGTATCCTTCATAACCCTGTTAGCTCAAGGTTATCTTTCATCTGATTTCCCTTCCTGGTTAGGTTGCAGGCTGAAGACCATTAAAATATCTATTTATATAGTGATCTCCTTTACTAGATTCAAGTAATTCACTTGGTTCTTCTAAGCATCTTAAGACTCCTAGAATTTGAATTTTACTTCCTTGTTGTTTGAATTTAGAGTAGTAAAGTTATTGCCATATTTGTTTAGTACAATAGTAACTTCTGATGCCATTTAAGGTAGTAATTTAAGGATTCAAAATTATTTTAGGCCTTTTTATATTACGGGATTAGATTCACTTGGAAATATGTTTTCTTCCCGTTATTTTACAAAACTTTATTTAAAGTAGATTGATGTGGATAAATATATGCTAGTTACTAGACTTACACTGCCGTGAGCGTTCTTTCACTGTTCTCATCCCCATTATTTTAAGGTCTTTATCACAGATACTCTAACAGCAGTTATCAAATGACCGTGGATCCACATCAAACAGAATTGTTAGAGATCAAGCTAAGAATACACTAGCACTCGAATGTTTGATGGTTTAAATAGTTTTAATCTCTCTCTCTCTGCTTCACTGCCACTGAATAAATACTTACTCATAGTCACCCTTTAGGACAGAGGAGACCTGCCCTCGTACATTTCTGAGACTGAAATTGTTTATGAGGGTAGAGAGCCTCAGTTTTATTAGACAGACCTGCTGGAGGTTTCAAATTGCTGACTTGCAGATTGCTGCCTAACACCCATCTGGGTGATAAGTAATCAAGTAGTGGTAATTTTATATGGTTTCAACCCATATATGAAAGTTTAGTATGGCATGCATTAAAATTACATATACATAAATATGTAAAGGTGATGGATACCTAAATATATATTTTTAGAAATGGGTACTAAACAAAAAGATCAAAATGTGGAGCTATTGTTTGTTTCTTAACATATCTCTACCTAGACCCATATAGTTTTGATGTCGGTGTTTTTAGCTCTCTAACTCTTCGCAAGGGATTCTGCAATCTTTTACTTACACCACTCCAAAATAGAATGGTGGGTGTCCTCCAGGGATTCAGATAGTTTAATCTTAGGAACTGAAAGAAGAATGAAGGGGCAGCACCAGTGCTGCAGGGGGAAGAGGTAAACGAAGTGATCACACTACAGCCCTCAATACCCTTGAAAAATAAGCAGGTACACGGTTTTGATTTTTAAAAAAATGCTCAGTGGAAATTTCTTTGCAGTTTTCAATTTCTTTAAATCTTCTTCATTATGAGCCTTGCGATTGTCTTATGTCCCCTGAGAATATCTACCCAAACGGCCCCTTTGTAATCCTCCCAAACTAGTTGCCAGAACATTCTAAACCCCTTCGCCCCCTTGGCTCTAGCCACCCCGCAAGCATTCCCTTGGAACATTCTGTTTTGATTGGACCCTAAGAAGATTCAGGAGAGGATGTTACTGAGGAAACCTGTCTGCAGCCTTCCACTGACCACATCCATTGACAAGTCTGCACATGTTCTGTTTTGAATAAATACAAACTTGTATGAGCTAGACCCCCAGGAACAAGACTATTGGACTCATCCTCCTGGGTATGTCATTGTGTGTGGAATTTGTGAACATGGTAACGACCTGAAGCAAAGCTTATTCAGATACTAATCAAAAAATTTTTTAAAAAAACAGTATAACCAGGTAGATAAATAAAACTATATTTTAAACATTTATATATTCAAGGGGAATAAATATTCTTTGCATATCTTATTTCTTTAAAAGAGAATGTTATTCTCTGTTTTATGAGACAAATCACCACCATAATAGTTTGGAATCAATTTTATTGGGTTTTTTTGGTTCTGTTTTGTTTTGTTTCTGGCAATGGCAACATAATTACTGAATATTTGCAGTTAGTTCTAATGACCGACAAAGTGCAAACTTGATTATATGCCATTAGAAGTATATATTTTTTATGGAAAAGCACAGTTTTCAATATGGCCTTGACACAATCAATACATCCATGTGCTGCTTTCCTTCAAAAGAACGCAAATCACTACAAAACACATTTTAAGGGAAATAGTTTAAAACAGACAATTATAATAAAGAATATATTTTGTGTGTTACTTATTTAAATTATCTGAACATAGAACTACGGCATTGGGTGTACTTGTTTTTAGAAGCTAGCATTACACTAATTGAAATATTGGTAAATATAATTATTCTAAAAATTATGTTTTCCTTGGCCTCCATCATATTTTTTAGTATTGCCTGGCCTGACAAGGTCTTTGGTTTACTCGGGTCAGTTTTTGTAGCTACTGTGTATTTTAGTGCCTTTAGCAGAAGGGTTCATCTCCTAGTGCTGCATCAAGCAATTTCTGTTGTGATGCATGGAGTTTTCATTGACTTCATTTCAGAAGCAGATTTCCAAGCACCACCCTCCCCACCCTACCCCCGCACCCTCTCCCCCGACTCCCATCCCCAGCCTAGTATTTAGTAATCTGGACACTGCTGATCTAGGCACCATTGTCGATCTGGCTGGTATTAGAAATAACAGTGGCCTCAAACCCAGCATCAGAGAGGAACCCACAGTACAACAGTGAAACAAATTGAGAGACGAGTGGTGACCCAGACTTACTTTAAATATCCACTTAGCTTAACTTCTACATCTCAGATGCCTTCAAGTCTGGGTTCTCTTGTCATTGTCCCTCTTGTCCGTTTGTCCTTCCACTGTAGCACAACTGAGGCATGCTGCCTTGTCCACCTCCCGATTTAATTATGCCACACTCATCCCTATCTTGCCTATTTTGGAACAGGTCATACTTATGCCTGCTCTACAGTTTAGTTCTATGGAATTAATTGGTTTTTAAATAAATTAAAACTTTATATAAGCAAGGAGGTAGATGCCCAACCTTTACTTATTTAGTTAGTATGCATGCTGCTTTTGAAATGGGTTAGGTGAATTATTTCCACCTCTTTCAGTCTGAAGAATCTTACTTATCCTCTTGAGTTCTGTTCTATTGAATATATCATTTCACAGCTTCATTTATTTGGTTTCTAAGACATATCCTAAGTGCTGAGAAATATAACAGGTAAATAATATATCCATCTCTGTGCAGGTATTAGGTATTAGGTGGAGACATAGAAAATGTGTCTTGTTTCAGGAGGCACATAGTTATTTAGAATGGAATTACATGGGTAGCACTTATGTTATCAAAGATCATGTGAGTTTTTTATCAAGATCTAAAGGTAGTGTACTTTTTCTTTGACCATTTGTGATTACTTTCCTTAATATTTCTGTATTATTAGAAATAATAGTACTAGCCATTATAGCCACTGTAGTTTCATACAGTGAACTGTTCATGTTCATCAATGTCATCTTGTTTGAACTCCATGTCAGATGCTTTATGTGAGGCAATAATGTACATTGTTTGATTTTATCCATGTTATATGGTTTACATTATCCAATATTTTCTCATCTGGTTTTATATTTTTATAGTATTCTTTTGTTAGTCTAAAATTTGAGGTCTGTGATGAAGTGCTCAATTTAAAAATAAAATAATATTTGTAACCTAGAATGCAGCATCATAATATGCAGGAGTTCATTAGCTGTAGAGATATTGTAGTGGTTTGAAAACACTTCTGGGGGGTTACTCCCAAACATTTCCCTTTTGATAACAGTGTAGCTATTCTGACCAGAATGCATGAGCAAGAGTCGTACATCTGATCATTTTCTGGTGTCTTATTCCTCTGTACATAGAGAGTGAATGAGGAGCAGGTCCGTGTCGCTAAAAGAGACCTTCTAAGGAGTAAGGACACAGAAACACAGAGATGCCCTTAACACAATATGGCTGATGCTCATCTATGTAGATGAAGCCTAGGTGCCTAGGCACACGGGATGAACCAGGGAGCACAAACGAATTCCAAAATGTTTGTCTCCATTTTTCCTCCCTGAGCCTATATTTTCTTGCATTTTTTTCTTTTAACCCCTCAAGCTGCCACAGGGTATTTAGGATCTACAAGAATCACTGGATTCCTTTTTAAGTTCACCTATTTTGAGCTGGATCCGAGCCTTCACTAATGCAAATAAAATCATTGCTAGAAGAGTTACCTGTTTTTTTTTCTGTCACTGACAAATTTATTGTTTCTTTCTGTTCCATTTTCCATTCTTCTCCACACTCCTAATACACTCGTGCACATATAATAGTATACGTAATTGAAAATTGTAGAGCTAAGAAATATATCCTTGAGTATTAAATTATATTTTCATTTACTCTATTATGTATATAAGATAGTCATAAACAGAGGCCAGGATAGGCCACTCTTTCTGTTATGTTAAAAATACCATACTCACTGCCATCAAGTATCCTACTCAAAGCCACTCTATATGACAGAGTACAATTGCCCCTGTGGATTTCTGAGACTAAATAATCAAGGGAGCAGAACACCCTGTGGAGTGACTGGTGATTTTGAACTGCTAACCTTGCGGTAAAAAAAAAAAAAGGCATTGCTACAAAATCATAGGAACATTTATTAAAGAAAATATTTTAAAGCTGATCTATTGTTTCTAGATGTAGCTTCCTTTCAACTCGATATCTTTCTGAAGGTGGTGCTTCTTTTTCTCTAATCCTTCTCTGAAAAAAATGTAAGCTTGTTGAATTGCACTACACCCAGATTCCTGCTCCAAGGGCTCGATTCCACTTCCTTTTAAATGAGTTTAGGGAACGAAAAGAAGTCTGAAGTCGCAGATCAGGATGGATTCCACAAGGTTTCCCAATGACATTTTTGTAGGTTGCGATGGAAATACTATTCCTGAAACTACGGAACTTTTATCGCCAGTGCAGTGTTCAGTTCCCTAAACTTCTTTATAGTAAGAGCCTTCATGATCATCTTGTGCCCTTAGGAGACATACACAAGTTTAGCCCTTTCGTATCCTCTAAAAAAAGGGTAGCCAAAACTTTCTGAGCTGACTTCTACCTTGAATTTCACAGACCCAGCAGATTCCCTCAAGAGCCTCGGTTTTGACTGTACTTTGCTTGCTGGAATGTATTAGTAAACACCAACTCCTCCCTGATTAAGATTCTTTCCATAAAGTCACCTCATCAACTTCAATCTTGCTTCAAAGATTGATGGACAAAGCTTTTCAAGCTAGATGTCCTACATGCAATAAAAAGAGCTATGCTCTTGCACCATAAAGAGATTAAGACAAGTATATTACTTAGGGAATTTGTCTGTGATGATCCACTAGTAGCAGGCATGAGTTTAAAAACATTTATTGGGGAATGAATGCATGTATGTGTGAAGAGGAACCCTAAGAGCAGTTTTTTTTACTTGCCCTGTTATAAAATGCACATCATATTTTGAAGACACATTATCAAAAATATAAAATATATCATTAACTTCAAATGTTTTAATAGCTATTCAGTGTTGCAATTATACTTTAAATATATTGAGGTAAATAACATATAGTAAATTTAATTTGAACTTCTCTTCATATTTTTATAAATGATTACTAGAATATTTTGGATTGTATAGGTGGGTTACATTCTATTTCCATTGGATAGTAATAGTTTAAGGAGAGTAAATTAATCAAGATAATGAAGGCATTAACATGGAATAAAATCTAAAATATTAGGACACTGGAGGAGAGCGAGAGACAAAGTGTGGAGTGAGAAATAGGCCATAGCAGCCAGGTTCTGACAGTTGTTTAGAAATAGAGCCCAGATTTTGAATTGAATTTTAAAGTGCCCTACTGACTTTATGAAAACAGTTTTATGAAACTTTATTATGAAAATAGTTTTGTAATGTCTTAATGACATTATGATAACGAATGAAAATAAGTGCTCATCTGGCATATAAATATGATAAAGTAATTCATGATGTTTAATGTTCAAGTTGTGAGGAGGTTTCCCCAAAACTACCATTTTGTAGTGAAAAGATATTTTATGTCTACTTAAGGATAAAAATATAATATTTTCCCCTTTATTAGAATATATCAGAATACTTTTTCAATACAAATTTGAGAACTAACGACACTTATCCATGTTCCTTAACAATTCACAAAATGGTTCGTTTTATGTACCTTCTAACACACCCAGTATATATTTGCATATTAAATTCCTGAGAAATCCTGCAGTTATGCATTTATTAGTTAATTTAAACAGCAATGTTCACATATTTTAGAGAGAACCCACTCCCCTCATCTTCCTTCCTTCCTTCCTTCCTTCCTTCCTTCCTTCCTTCCTTCCTTCCTTCCTTCCTTCCTTCCTTCCTTCCTGCTGTGTTACAAGACTTAGGATAAACACCTTCATACCATGTGCCCGGGTGGGAAGATTTATTTGCCTTTTCGAGCCTTCATTTTCCTTTGACAACACTCCAGCTCTTTCCCCTTGAGCACAGAACCTTCTCCTCGACCTCCTTGGGCTGGCCTTGAACCAATACATGCAAGAAGCTTGCCCTGCTAGAACTGCTCCTCGAAGCATTATTGATTTTTACATTCTTTTTCCTGTCATCATAATTTTTCTGAATTTTCTTTGATAGCTTTTTATTTTAAATCTCTCCAGGGATCAGTTTAATCCCCTTCTATGGCCCAAGGGCAGCACATAGAGGGATTTGTACCACTGGCGGTATGCTGTGCTGTCAATCAACAGGATACAGTTCTTCACCAGGGTCTGGGTGCACACCAGCTCATTATTGGATGCATTGTAGACAACACTGATGATTCTTGTTTTGTGGGTAAGCACTCAGAGTCCCAGGAGAATTCCCCACATCTAGCCTTATTGTCCTGTACTTCTTGTTGCCTCCTCTCACAACTGTATGGATACAGCGGGACTAAGTGTTTGCCACGTGTCTGTTCTAGACCAGACTTCTGTTTCTCATGGGCGGGCTTTCTCTCTCTCGATCAGAGTTAGCTTACATGGCTCCAATAACCCACTCACATGGGGCTTTACAAGATTAACACCAGGGGCTAATCAAAGACAATATTAGAGGAAGATCGTAATGCCTTGGTTAGACTCTTTACCATAAATTAACCAGGAGGTCTTGAAAGGGAGTCAAAGGCAGATGAAAACACATGAACAGCGACAACAACAAGACATAGATCCAGGAATGGGTTTGGGGCTCATACTAAATCCTAGATCCTTGCGTGATACTCTGGAAGGGAACACTGAGGATATGGGTCCTATAGAAACAGGTGGTGAAGGAATTAGATGGTGCCAGGTTATCAGATAAACTAGTGTCGGGGACTCTTAAAGGCTTGTCTCTAAACAGGTAGCCATCTCCGTGAGATGTCAACTAAGTCCACATGGAAGAAGCACACCATCATCTGTCACAAAAGGATTGTATGTCATATAATCTGAAATCAATGGAGGGGTTTGTATCAGACCCCGAATAGTGTGAATCTGGTTTGCAGAAGGCTGTGGATGAGTGTGGGAGCCCGAGATTCATCTGTGGGAACGACATAGGAAATAACCTCCAGTGCCCTCCCTCTGTGGTCCAAAGAGAGTGCATGGAGAGATGAGCATAAAAGATCAAAGGCATAAATCCGACTTGAACAGTTAAAATTTTGGCCATTGATCCCCCTCTGATGCACCCTGGACCTGATCTGTTTTAAACATTTTCTGTATGTTTGTTTTGCTCTTGTTTGTTCATATCAGGATGTATCTCAGATGTGTTATGTCTTTGGGGGTCATCCTCTTAAAGGTGTGAGAAATATATATTGCTTTTTTGGTATAGGAAACCTATTATTGATGCACCGATAGGGATAGTAAGTAGAATAAGAATTTCAGAGTGTGAGGTACAGTGGGGGTGGTGGAGGGGCGGAAGGAAGATGACATCAGGGGCCCATAGAGAAAAAGAATGTTTGGAAACTGACTGTTTAATTGTATAATTGTACTTGTATAATTCTGCTCGACATGATTGAACAATAGAATGGTACATATATATTAACTCCCATATATAATAAATTATTAAAAGAGAAAATACTTAGTATAGGAGATGTCTGTTACTAATTTTCCTCTTTAATACTAGGTATCTTATCATTTATCTTGAACTGCCTGTCAGTTTGTATAGTGCTTTTATTTATCTATCTATTTATTTATTATAAGTAACTCCTTTTGGGGGGACTCTTACAGCTCTTATAACAATCAATACATCAATTGTATCAAGCACATGTGTATATATGTTGCCTTCATCATTTAAAAAATATTTTCTTTTTATTTGAGTCCTTGGTATCAATCCTCTTTTTTTCCCTCCCTCCCTCCCTCACCCTCCCACTCTCATGGACCCCTGATAAATGATAAATGATTAAGGTTTTCATATCTGACAATGCATGCTTTCTCCCTCCTTCCTTATTATTATTGTTCATCCCCTTTGAGGGGAGGTGATTATAGGTCACTGTTCAGTTTACCATTCCCCTCCCCACCCCCACACCTTCCCCCTACCTTCATGGAATCACTTCTCCCATTGCTGTTTCTGAGGAGTTTATCTGTCCTGGATTCCATTTGTTGAGAGCTCTTATCTGTACCAGTGTACATGCTCTGGTCTAGCTGGATTTGTAAGGTAGAACTGGGTAATGAGTGTAGGGAGGAGGAAGCATTAATGAATTATGGATGTCCAGTTTCCTACAGCTGGGCTTTGGGTCTCCACTCTGCACGCCCCCTCATTCACAAAGACATGATTTTTTTTGCTCTGGGTCTTTGATACCTGATACCTGATCATATCGACAACTCACGATCACACAGGTTGGTGTGCTTCTTCCATGTGAGCTTTGTTGCTTCTCAGCTAGATGGCCACTTGTTTATCTTCAAGTCTTTAAGACCCCAGATGCTGTATCTTTTGATAGCTGGGCACCATCAGCTTTCTTCACATTTACTTATGCACCTGCTTTGTCTTCAGTGATCGTGTCAGGAAACTGATCATCATGGAATGTCAGGTTAATAGAACGAAGTGTTCTTGCATTGAGGGAGTACTTGACTAGAGGCCCAATGTCCATCGGCAACCTTAATACTAAAACCTGTAAATATATGTACATAGATCTATTCCCTCATCGTCATGTATAAATATGCACATGCCTGTATCTAGACCTCTACAAATGCTCTTTGCCTCCTAATTCTTTTCTGTATTTCATTTTTACTTTCCTCTTGTCCCACTATCATGTTCAGCTTTCATTTAGGTTTCAGTAATACCTCTCAGTTACACTGCCTTTGATCAAGCCCTACCAGGCCTCTTACACCCTCCTTGTCATCAGTTTCGATCACTTGTTGTTCCCCTCTCCCTGGGTTTGTTAACACCCACTTCTTGTTCCCCTCTTCCCCTTTCCCATGTCCACCCCACCACTACCCCAGAACCATTGACCCCATTGTTTTTTCTTCTAGATTATTTATCCCACCTATCTTATCTAGATAGTAATATGCACAGAACAAGACAATGAAACAAAGCAACTAAAGAAGACAAAACAACCACATACACACAAAAAAATCTCAACGACGAAAAAAAAGAATAGCCTATATATAGTTTAAGGTCTGTTCGCGGGGAGGAGCCGAGCCAGTTGGGGTGCAGTGTAGCATCATGAAACATACAGCTTTCCCCTAGTTTTTTCATCCTTACCCCCACCCCACCCCCACTATCATGATGCCAATTCTACCTTACAAATCCGACTAGACCAGGGCATGCACACAGGTGAAAATAAGAGCTGGAAACAGGAAATCCAGGACAGATAAATCCCTCCGGACCAATATTGAGAGTAACCATACCAGGAGGGTAAGCGGAAGGTTGGGGCACAAACGGAACCAATCACAATGATCTACCTATAACCTCCTCCCAGGGGTTGGACAAAAGAAAAGTAGATGAAGGGAGACAATGGACAGTGTAAGGCATGAAAAATAATAATAATATATAAACTATTATGGGTTCATGAAGGAGGGTGGGACCGGGAGAGGAAAAAAATGAGAAGCTGATACTAAGGGCTCAAGTATAAAGAGAATGTATTGGGAATGAGGATGGCAACAAGTGTACAAATGTGCTTGACACAATGATTGGATGGATTGTGATAAGAGTTATACAAGCTTCCAATAAAACGATTTAGAAAGAAATAAAGAGAGAAAGAAAAGGAAGGAAGGAAGGAAGGAAGAAGTAGAGGAATGTTGAGTTCTTTCAGTGCTGTGCTGCACCCTGGCTGTTTCAAGCTTTCCTTGTGACCTTTCTGTGAAAGAATGTCCAGTTATCTACAGTTGGGCTCTGGGTCTCCACTCGAACCCCCATCATTTGCATGGGCATATTTGTTTGTTTAGGGTTTTCTGATGCCTAATACCTTACCCTGTTTATACCTCATGATCATACAGGCTTGTGTGCGTCTTGCAGGTGGGCTTTGTTGCTTTCCTGCTAAATAGCTGTTTGTTTAGCTTCAAGTCTTTAAGACCAGAGACACAATATCTTTTAATAGCCAGGTACCATCAGCTTTCTTCACCACATTTGTTTATGTACCCATTTTGACATCAGCTATCGCATCAGGAAGATAAGCATCATAGAATGCAAAGTTATTAGAACAAAGTGTTCTTGCATTGAGGGAGTACTTGAGTAGAGACTCACTGCCCATCTGCTACCTAATGCTTAACGTTTAAATATATGTACATCGACTTATATTCCTATCATTATATATGAATGCGTTTGCATATGTGCATGCTTACATTTTTGCCTCTATAAATGTCTTTTGTCTCCTAGTTCTTTCATCTCTTTTTACTTTCCTCCTGCCCCACGATCATGTTCAACCTTCATTTGACTCTCAGTATGTTCCCTCTGCTACATTGCACTTGATCCAACCCCATTAGGCATTCTACACTCTCCTTGCTATCAATTTTAGGTCTCTGATTATTCCCTGGTCCCTGGATTTGTTGCCCCCTCCTCCCTTTCTCCTACCTCTGCCTCTCCCATTCCCCGACCCCCCCCCCCAGACCTGTTGGCCCCATTGTTTTCTCCTCAGGATTGGTTATAATATCTATCATATATGATGATACGAGAAAAATAAAAGGAAAAAAGAGGGAAAAAAACCCCAAACAACCCCCCCAACAGCACACCCAAAAAACCCCAAACTATCAATAGGCTTAGGTCATCTTGAGTCTCAATTTCTTCGTTGTAAGCAGATATGACCTGAATCAGGCAATGTTACATGCCCATGCTGTGAAGGCTTATGATGCATCAATACTTACATTCTAGTAGTAGATAGACTTACTTTGGGAGAATTATCCTTTTTCTCCCTGCCCTTCACCCAACTTCATCAGCAGAGGCAGAAAAGTAGTTAAGAATGTGAATATGGATGCTCTTACTCACACTCTCAGTTTTTTTAGGTTGTCATGTTAATATTTCTGAATGTCCTTTTTTTTTTACCTCAGGTGTAGATAGCACTCTTAATCTCATGTTCTCTGTTAGGATTCTATTTAACAGCATTGATCTACTTGGTTTCAATTTTTTTTTTCATTCAATCCCTGCTTATCACTTACCTCTGATATTCTCATCGTCAGTTACTCTGCTTCCTACATTGGGATTTTGCATTTCATGGCTGGTTTGCTAGCAGAAAAAGACCTCAGGTTTGAACACGTTTTGTAGAGACCTCTTTTTAAAGGTCTTAAATAGGACAAAGACAACACAAACTATCTCCTTGGTCGAGGAGTAAAAAGGACAGTGGAGTTCTCCAATCAGCATCCATGGGGCTAATTACATATGCCAAAGAACAAAGAGTGTCATCACAAGATCATGTTTCCTGGCAGGTCAATTAATCAATGTCACAGGTGATACTAAAGTCAGGAAAGGAACATAGTGAGGACAAGTACGCAACTGCAGATGGGTTATGGGGTTTCTAGGTCAAAGTCCAGGTAATGAGTCACAGTCATCAGGACTCCAGTTGTTAGCCTAACTTGAATTGCATGTGCCTGTTTTGATAAATCATTAAAAGCACTCCCAGGCATTTTCTCTTGCTGTTTGTGTCAAAGGACCCCTATGGAGCTATGGAGATATCTGAGGCAGTGTTGACCTACATCCCGAAGGCTTTGTCTTGTCTAAGTAGAGCCTCCTTGCCAGTGTCATGGTCATTAAGCACTAGGAAAGCAGCAAAAACCTCAAAAGGCTTCTGAGCTTGTCTGCACTCCAAAGGGAGTTAGGTCCCTCGCTATAGACCACAGTCTTTCACAGACCAAACACTGTAGCATGTAACCACTAAAAATAGGGTGTTAGTGAAATGCCCACACCATGCAATTATTTATTTATTCAGCCAATTCTCATCAAAGAAGTTTGCTAACAAGTTTTGGGGCTAGTTATTAAAGGATTTAAAATACCCCTTGGCCTCATAGGAAACTTTTAATTAGGTTTTTGTTTCTTAACTCAGTTTCAAATTTTTCTTGTGAAACATAAAACTACTTTGTTTGATATTTGCTTTAAATAGTTTCAAAAATGTTTTTTGTTCTAGTTTTTGATGTGTTGGCTATAAGTAAAAGAAATATTTAACTGAGGATACTGGTTGGCAGTACTAATAGAGCTTCCTGAGCCATGTGTTCCATGTGCGTGAAGTAAGCTTCTCCATGGCGCCATAGCGATGCAAGACTGTGACCTTTGGGATGTGAACTGTCAATCTTATCTCCCAGGTTCCTCAGTCTGGGAGATACAGTCTTTGAGCTGTCAATCTTTGGCTCATAGTACAGTGCTTAACTATTTGCATCCCTCTGGGATTCCAGTTAATAGAGATGATATTTGTTAATTTAACAAATACTTTTATGACCGCCTAAAATGTAAAAGTGGAGTCGTTGGGTGGTACAAAGTGGTAACATATCTGGCAACTCACATAAAGATTGGAGGTTTGAGTTTACCTAGAAGTACATTGATAAGAAGGCTTTGTGAACTTTTTCTGGAAATCCAGCCTTTGAAAACCTTGTGAGACCCAATTCTACTTTTACACACTTGGGATGGCCATAATTCTTAATCAACTTGGCAACTTTTAAAAATAGGAAATAAAAAGTTAAATAACTTTTAACTGTGCAAAGGATAAAGTAGAGGGTGGCAGGTACAGTCAAATGACTCAGTATATAAGAACAGTTCCAAAATATATTTTGCTCAGATATGCTTAGGTAAGGGTCTTCTTTCTCTAGAAGGTACATTGGAATGATGACTGTGTACTTGGCCCAAACACCCGGCCAGTTCTGTTGATAAGTTCATGCCGATGCAGTGATGGCAATAGTGTAGTCTTCAGTAGTCCTGATGGAATGTTCAAAAGAAAAGCCCAAGTACCTATTAAATGATCAGAAGCCATTATGAAATCAAATGAAAACCAATTTCTACATTAGTACAAATCTACTTTTCTGTACTTGGTTGGTGTTGTAAAAGATTACCCTCTTCGCTAAGAAGGTTAAGCTGTCATGTAGTTAAATATGGACTTAAAAATAATGCTGCCAAAGCATCTGCCTCTTGTGATTGGTAATGATGATGACAGATGATGATGGCTTTGAAATCCATTTTGCAGGGAAAAAGTTCAATTATTTTATACTTCGGCTGTAGTCTGGTAGATACTGTAGATGCTGTTTTTGGATTTGGGGATTTCTTGTCATATTAGGTATCTTCTTTGGTTAAAAGGGAAATAGCTGAGGACTGTTTTGTATATGAGAAAATGTTTCTAAAACCGAGGTATGGGGCAAATCACTATAAGTTGCTCTATGTTTATTCCTTGAGTGACAGCAGTGATTCTGGACTTCATGGTGTAGTTTCTTAGAGAATTATGTTTGGGGAAACACACGACAGCCCGTGTGTAGGTCAGAAGGTGTGATAGTCAGACATACACAGTATCTGGGTTTGCTACAGTCTTCTAAACTTTCTCATACATATTAATATTCACTTTTCTCTGCAAGTTCCCCAGGGTTTGTGCATTGGTTTCTCTCCTTGGACAACCCTCCCCGCTGTCCGCATGGTTGGTTCCCTTATTGTTTGGGTCTCTTCCTGCTTCTCATCAGATATGCATTCCCTGTTCATCCTCTCTCCTGGAGCATCTATGCCCCTCACTCGCCATCTCCCTGATTCTCACCGAGCCATTATCACCACCTGGTGTCTTATAGATTCATGCATATGTCTTTATTGTCTGACTCGCCACGCAGAGATGAAAGCTCATGGGTGCACATGTACTCAGCAAATAATTGTTGGATGATGAATTGAATGAACATTTATTTTATAGGGAAAAAAAGGTTAAATACGTGTTCAATTTTTTTTAAACTAGTTAATGTTTAACCCCGGAGCTAGATGCAAACTTTTCAGATTTACCTACAATGCTTTTATTTGTCTATAAGCAAATGATACAGACCGCTCTAAAAAGAAATAATGAAGGGTTATTCTTGAAGGTACTTCATACTTCATAACATTCTAACATAACATTCTATTATATTTCATAACATTCTAACATAACATTCTATGTGAACTCATTGGTAATCATTACTCCATAGCATTCCATTGTATAAGCTTGATCAGGTTCAGTTTTCAAAAAGTCATTGTCTGAATGGAAAAGAAAGCATAACATTAACCCCCCCAAATATTTTTAAAGGCCAATAATATTTGTATTCATTGGGTAAACATGATAAATCAAGATGTACACTCTTTCTAGGGGGTGTTTTCCTAACAAATATGTTTTGTTGTTGTTGTTTGCCTCAGCCATTCATCATTTCTGGAAGTTGGGATGATAAGCTGGAGTACTCCCTTAAGTTAAAACTGAAAATAGCCACTTGGTGGATTTGCAAAGGGGAAGGCTTGTTAATGTGACAGAGCAAACTTTATTTTCTCCTGACAAGCGAAAATAGCATGTTGTGGTCTGTTTATCTTTGTGCTGGCTTGCTGTGTTGATTCCCACCTGAATCTTAGAAGGAGAATATGCTCTCGTGGGTAAATTAGGTTGTGAATGGAACAGCTAAAATTCAGATATTGAAAGTATTTTTCCAGCCAAAATCTTAATGGGGGTTTCTAATGGGACTTAAAGTTTCGCTGCTGTAAGCATGTAAAACATGAAAATATAATTGAACCAAGATATAGGTAGCCACTGACATCAACAATCTTTAGAGAAAAATGAGGAATAGTTTTGTGAGTGCAGGTGGATTGAAATGGAAACTGAGGAGTGAATTCCTGGAAGCAAATATGATGCCACATCCTACAGGATGCCAGACTTGGGGTCTTTGTGTGCAGTAAGAGCTTACAATCACTTTGAGGCCTCCAAAATCCAGTATTATCATGATCATTTGTAATATCATGACTGAAAGTGCTTTACTTTGTCCTCCTCCAGCTCAGGTAAGTTAAAAGAGTCATAGTGGCCTGCAAGTTCCACAATGGGCTGCTAACTGCTTTAGTAGAGAAGGATAAAGTTGTCTGGTCTTCTGAAGACTTACACTCTTGGAAACTCCAAGAGTTGGAATTTTCTAGACTGCAATGTGCTGTTGTTTGTTAGGTAAGATGGTGCTTATGAAAGAAAGAACAGATGGAGAGAAGAATATAGACTTTTAAAAAATGTATAGTTGCATAGCAGAGAGGGCTTGGGTCAGTCTTTCTCTAATGTGTCAACCCAATCATTTGTTGGGGGGTTGAAGGAGCACTAAGTGAGAAGAGCAGGTGAAACTGGATAGGTTGGAAAGGCAAGAGAAGTGAGAATGTTAGTGTTAAATGTGTGCTTCCCACTTTCGTAAGTTCTAATTTGGTTTAGTAGTTAAGGTTAGCAGTTCAATACCATCAGCTGCTCCTTGAAGACATAAGGAGTTTTCTATTCCCATAAAGAATTCCAATCTCAGAAACTCACAGGGGCAATTCTACTCTGTCTTACAGGGTCATTTAGATGGCAGGGTGTTATGACTGGTTGTAATTTCATCTGGGAGTCGGTTTTCTCTCTCATAGGATTAGTGTAGTGTGCTTTGTGAGTCAGTCTCCTCTAAACCTAAGCAAACTGTCTGCCACAGAGTCAATTTTGACTCCCAGCAACACTGTAGGACAGGGTAGACTTATTTACAGAGAAAGCGTCATCTTTCTCCTATGGATCGATTGGCTGTTTCAAACTGCTGACCTTGCAGTTGCAGCTTAGTGTAACCCACTATGTCACCAGCAGAGGTTAAAACAAAGGTGACAGAGAAAGATAGATGACACGATATGTGGCGATGTCCAAGGAATCAGAAAGCAGAAGCTGACAGAGACAAAGCCTTTTCCTAGAGTGTGCACTCCCAATTTGTGAGAATATAAATTTATATTCCTGTGAGAATATAAATGTCTGTCTGTGAAGTTTGTACTCTCGTAGCACTATATAACTAAGACAGTGGGCAAAAAGGGGTTTTAAACGGGAATGAAATCAATCAAACATACATTTCAGACTCTGTGAAACAGAGCAGGGAAAGGTGACACTATCAAACTGTGATTTTACTTCCTGGTAATAGAACCAGAGTACCCTTAACTGCAGACACTGTCACAAGAGGAACCCAGGAAAATTCTTAAGCACATTCTCTACAAAATAAGTGTTTTTATTGAGCCACAAATTCAGACATTCAGTTCTTCTCAATATCTGTGCTGGGGGCTTTTGAATAATTTTCGATTCTTGCATTATGTGGATGTGTGCCAGAAATAGATTTAAAGTAAAGGATGGATTTCAAAATAATCTAGCTCTTGGGACCACCTAATCCCTTCTCACTATTTTTGTGCATTTCCTCAAGTATTGTGGTTTTCAACATGGGATTAGGATGTCATAGGGAGAAGTTGGATCACATGACAAAGTAAAATGTATTATGCTTGGCTCTTATCATTTAATTTCTCATAAAACCATATTCATGTTTATGTGGTCAAGAAAATACATTGTTGTTTAATTTAGCCAGATCATTTTCTATTTGGAGGGATTTGAGTGGATGTACTCCCCTTCAAATTATAGACCATGGGGGAAGAAGGAGATTGAGTGGTTTTCCAGAAATGAGACAGCTAATTTAGTGCAAAGTACTAGAGCCCAAATTCTCAACATATAGCCTCTATGTTCTTTCACTCAGAATGAACAAAACAGATGGTTTAAGAGTAAAGGTTCTCTGAGTTGACAAAGTTGGACTAATTTCTTGAAAACCCCTAGTTCTTCATTTACAATATGAGGCAAGTAGATATATTTTCTTTTTAAAGTTCTTTTGTAATCAAATGAGAGAATAAATATGAGTGGCTTTAAAAATATTTGTGGAAAAATGGAATTAAAAGTTAATGAAAATTTTACAAAGACTTTTTGAAGCTTCCCCATCAAATGCTTCTTTTAACATGGTACTTGACCAAGTCTTAGAAAATAGTTAATATATGGTAATCAATCGATATTAATTTTAATAACTTTAACAAATTGACACAATCAGATTCTCAAAACAACAAAGATGTATTGTCTGGCAATTCTGTGGGCTGGGAACCGCATTCTGTCTTCTGCTTTAGGTTTTACAATGTTGAAAAATTCATGGTGTCAGCTGGTTGAATCTTTATTTTGAGATTTAATTAGGAAAAGATGAGATTCTAAGTTCCCTCAGGTTTGGGCAGAATTTGTTTTCTTCAGATGTGGCCCTGCGATCCCCATTGTCTTGCTACCTGTTGACTGTAGGCTTATCTCAGCCCCCAGAGACTGTTTGAGGACCATATGAAGCCATCTCTGCCAGGGGCTGCTTGCAGCACTGCAGTTGCCTTCTTCAAAGACAGTAGGGAAACACCTTGAATTTTAAATCTCTCTGTTCCAGAAGGGAGCCAGTTCCTATCATGGATCAACTTTTTAGGCCAGAATCATTCAGAATAACCTCCTTTTTTTTACAAAGTCAAAAGCCACCAGTTTGTGAGGCCCTAATTCAATCATCGAATCACTGGAGTGAGAATCATCATAACTCAGTCAATTCACAATCAAGGGAGGGAATTACGTATGAGGTGCATGCCAGAGAGTAGCAACCAAGGGGCTTGCCACTGAATTCTGCCTACCACAGAGAAATATTAACTCTCACTAATGCTTACTCATGTGGTGAAGTGAAATCATTTAGTTTGGTTTCTCCAACCATTATTTCTTTAATTTCAACCAAATTATTGTATGGATGATGCAAATAGAGTTTTCAAAAGTCTATTTTGCCAGGTTCACTGGAGAAACAAATTCAGTGACACATGTGTAAGAAAGAGCTTTATATCAAGAACCTTTACCTATTGGGAAAACATCCCAGCAGAGTCCAAGTGAAGTCCGTATTACCTAAGTCCTGCAGTCTCCCACAGTGACAAGCTGTGATGCGGAAGGCAGGGCTCTGGCTGCCATCGGGGTCAGCCAGCAGGAAGGAGAAGGCAGAGCAAGAGGGGAAGTCTCCCAGAACCCTCCTTATGAGAAGGCCACGCCCACAAGAAGATACCATCAGGCTGTGACCTGATTGACAGGCTAGACTCCACCTGCATTCCTCTATGCCAAGTTGACATGAAATTATGTAACTTCCACAATCTCTAATAGAGGGAATTGGGCAGGTTTGTCGTTCCACTTGTTATAAAGTGACCCATTTCAGCGGCAGGAAAGGAGCTAATGACCAGCAAAAAATATGAGCCCGGAGTGAACCAAACCAGAGATCCCTATATGGAGAGTTAGCAAAGAAGCAACTCTGAGAACATGAGGAAGAGCAGAGGCACAGCACCCAAACCAGAAGTAGAGCAGGAGGCTTCCCGGCAAAAGGAAGAACAGAGCTGGGTGCTTTTTGTGCAGGAGGCTGGATTTTAGCCGCAGCGAAGGAGCTTTGTAACACTTGCATCAGCATAGCAGAGAGATCCACCTGAGAAGACATGTTGTTGGCAAAAGAACTGTTCCCTTAACATTTTGTAACTTGTTTTTGTTTTTATTGTTAGGTGCCTTCAAATTAGTTCACACTCATAGGGCCCTATGTACAACAGAACAAAACACTAATTGGTCCTCCTTCTTCATCACAAGTATTCGAATGCTTTAGCCTGCTGCTGTAGTCACGTCTTGTAGCCACAAGATGTTAATGCATCTGTGGAGGATCTTCCTCACTTTTCACTGCACTCCTATTAAACATGAGCTCCTTTCCAGGAACTTGTCTCTCCTGAGCACATATCCAAAATATCCGAGACAAAGTCTTGACTCTCAGGAGCAAGCTGGATGCACTTCTTCCAAGACAGATTTGTTTCTTTTCTTTGGCAGTTCCTGGTACTTTGATATTCCACATTGACACTGTAAATGTAATGATTCCTCTCAGGGTTTCTTATTCACTGTCCACCCTTTACATGAATAAGAGGCAATGAAAAACGCCATGGCTTGGGCCAGGAGCACCTTAGTCCTCCAAGGAACATCCTTGATTTTCAGCACTCTAAAGAGGTCTTGTGCAAAAGATTCATCTAAGGCAACTAACTCACCGTTTCGTCTTTTGACTGCTGCTTTCATGAGCATTCATTGTGAATCTAGCAAGACACAATCCTTGACAACTTCAGTATTTTCTCCGTTTTTCACTGTGTTACCTGTTGGTACAGCTGTGATGATTTAGGTCTTCTTTACATTGAGTCATTAATCATACTGGAGTCTGCAATGCTTGAGCTTCATCAGCAAAGGCTTCAAATCTTCCTCACTCTCATCAAGCAAGGCTATGCCATCGACGTAGCTCAGGTTGTTAATAGGCTTTCCTCCGATCCTGATGCCACATTCTCGTTCATACTCCTATAATCAAACTTGTTTGATTTCTCCTCAGCATAGAGATTCATAAGAATGGTGAGAGACTAGAACCCCAACACACATCTTTCCTGATTTTAAAACATGCAGTAATTCATTGTTCTATTTTCACAACTACTTTTTGATCCAAGTACAAGTTCTGCATGGGCACAATCACGTGTACTGGAATTCTTTTTCTTCTCAAGGCTGCCCATAGTTTATTATCATCCACATAGCCAAATGCCTTGGCATAGTCAATAAAACACAAGTAAACATCTTCTGATATTTTTTACTTTGAGCCAAGATTCGTCTGATATCAGCAAAGATATCCTTTGTTTCATGCTATTGTCTGAATGTGGCCTAACCCTCTGGCAGCTTCTTGTACTATTGAAAACCTTGTTGAATGATCTTAAGCAAAAAATTACTTGCATGTAATATCTGTGATATTGTTCTATAGTTTGAGAATTCTCTTGAGTCATCTTTCTTTGCTGACACAGAAGAGTGGGTGCTTCCAGTGTTTCATCAGCTTGTTAAACCTCTCAGTTCATAGCCCAACAATTCCTAGAGCATTGATTTTGCCTAATGTTTTCAGTGCACTTGAACTTCTTCCTTCAGCACCACTGGTTCTTACTCATATGATTTCTTCTGAAATGGTGGAATGCCAGCTCTTTCTTTTTGGTACAGTGACTCTTATTCTCTCCATCTTCTTTGATGCTTCCTTCATCATTTGATGTCAATATTTTGTCCATAGTATCTTTTACTGTTTAAATGGGGCTTGCCTGTTAGTTTGTTGTACTGTGTTGCTGAAAGCTGTATTGTTGGTGTTTCAAATGCCAGCAGGGTCACCCAAAGTGAACATGTTTCAGTGGAGCTTCCAGACTGAGAACAGACAATGAAGAAGGAACTGCCTGTCCAGCCAGAGGAAATAGCTACCCCAAACTTTATGCACAATATAAAACCTTACTATGTTCTGAAGAGTCAAAAGTAGACAGTGTTCTGGACTCTTAGGACATAATATCTTATACTAAATATAAAACATCAAAACCAAATTCACTGCCTTTGAGTTGGTGCCAACTTATAGTAATATTCTATGGCATTTCTGAGGCAGTATTTCTTTATAAAAACAGACTCATCTTTGTCCATAGATAGCCTCTTAGTTTGGAACTGCCACCATTGTGGCAATTCAAATGTCTAATACCTATCCAACAGTGCCCACAGAGCTCCTTAATGATGAGTACACCCCCAAACTTAAACTCACTGCCATCGAGTTGATGCTGACTCATAATGACTCTATTAGACAGGGTAGAACTGCTTCAGTGAGTTGATGAGACTATAACTGCTTATGGGAGTAAAAAGACCCATCTTTCAAGCAAGCTGGTGGTTTAGAACTGCCGACTTTGTAGCTAGCAGTCCAACTCATAATCACTAAATTATTAGGGCTCCTCAAAATATAGCAAGTAGTAATTTAGAATGGGCCTTTTTACTGATTTTTCCTTGGTTAGTGGAGAGAAAGAGAATGGAAGATACTATTAAAAAAAATAAGTAACAAACCTTCTCACTGCTGCTGAGTTGATTCACACTTATAGCAACCCTACAGGACAAAGTACATCTGTCCAGTCGGATTTCCAAGAATGCCAGCGTTGACTGAAGCAGTCACACATGTCCTCCAAAGAGTAGCAGTTGAGCACTTAATCACTGTGTCACCATGTTTCCTTAAAATGATCTGCAAATTTTGCACCAAAACATGATAAAGAGAAATTATGCTTGCAATACTTGCGTATTTCTATCTGTTTATACAATGTCATTACCCAAATATTTCAGAATTCCAAATAGAAATAACCTGATTCTTACCATGAAAGTCAGGTAATAGAAAAACAGCTTTCCTGACCAGTTATTAAAATGCATTTTCTATCCCCTAAGCTCAGTTGTTCATTTTCTAGTACACCTTGAATGTGCCACTAGCAATTTGTGATGGCATCAATTAACACTTGGGAAGCTGAACATGGCCATCTAGGGTATTAAATGCTCACTCCAGAAATGCTAATAAACCCATTGACAAAACCACTTTTTAAAAGAAACAGTAATGTTAAGGGGCATTGAATAAATGAAATATCAACCTGGAGCTGTTTTCCTGGAGTCTTGCTTTGTGTTCTCATGCTGATGATGAGATCCCTCCCTTCCATTCAGAGATCCTTCCATCCCACAGAAGCTTTTGGGCCACATCATTAGTTTTCTTTTGTGTAAAAAGTCCTGGAATAATCAATAAAATTGAGGGGACTTTGTCAATTAAATGAAGAGGAAAGAACTAGCTTCCTTGCCTTTCACTTTGTTAGAGTGTCTTTGCCATTTCTATATCTGGGAGTTGTTGATTGCATGGGAATTAGTTGTTGTTATGATATAACCCACTGCCATTGAGTCAGAGAACGGCTCCTTTGCCCTTTCTATGCTGTGGATCTTTACAGGAAAGGGCAGCCACATGTACCTGCCTCCGAGTGCATGGTGAGTTAGAACCATTGGCATGTGGTTAGCTGCTCAGTGTGTACCCCCACTCTGCCACGAACGTGTAGTCCACAATGCAGCAAAAAGAAGACTCTTTCTTTGTAAAAATTGCTGGAATACTCCCCTCTCCTAGCTTTCAGCTGTCGCATTATCCAGCAGTTTGCATTTACAACCCCAGTAAAAGGTCTACTCATGTCCTCTTAGGGCTATGGAAGCGCTTATGTATTTTTGAGTGTGAGAGTCCTTCCTTCCTGAACTCTAAATCATTGAATCCTTTTGCCTCATGTGTTTTCCCAATCTTGAATACGAATAAAGTCAGAGAAAGAATAACACTCACAGGCTCAAGAGCCCGCTGACTTGTGGTTAAGTTGCTGTTTGGGCCCTGAGTTGGCAGGAAGGCGGCAGAGGGGTTGAGGCAGGATGTGTGGTGGTCATTTGCCTTGGACCCTATGATCCATCATTTGCATTCTAGGCCTTGCTGAGGCCAGTGAGTGGCAGTCCTGACCGAGCGGGCATTTTCTGTAGACATAAGAATTCTGTGTGGGTAGAACTGTTCCCTTACTGGCTGCAAATCGTGACCTGAGCATTTCCGCCCGTGGTTTGAAATGACACAAGTCGATTTGCCTTAGATATGTGAGTATAGAAATGATGGCGTCAAAACAACAAGCAAGCTGTGGACAGCAGCTGCAGAGCTGGGTAAATACAGCATCTCTGAAATGACTCCGGAGCTGAAGGAGCATTTGGTTGCTGAAGTGTTACATGGAGCTTATTTTCATACACCACCTAATGGTTGGAACCTAAGCATGTTGATAACTGAGGAGCAGGTGTAGTTATTTTTCTTAATTTACAAAATACGAGGGTAGATATAAAATTATTGCTAGTAAGGTTCTAGTACACACATACATACGTTTGTTCCAAATAAAATGTACGTAAACATATGCCTGCTATCAGTGAATGGCAGCAGACAAGCTCTCCAAGGGATGCGTTTGTCTTAGTCTTGTTGGCATATTCTCAAAAAGATCCAGTCAAAACACCTTCTGAAGAAGATACTAGGCTAGTTAAATTCAAGTCAAAGAAGCTCAGTGCGTTGCTATTAAAAGGTTAGTATTTTGATACCACCAGCCAGTCTGTGGGAGAAAGAGGAGGCTTCTTAGCCCCAGAAAGACTTAGAGCTTTGGACCACAAGAGGCAGTTGTACTATCACCACTACAACAATGCTCTCACTCCCTTTTCAAGGACACCGGGGCTCTCCAAAGGGATTCTTTTGGGAAACCTCACCCCATCCACCCTCATCTTGCTCCTTTGGAATCCATTTTGTTCCCCAAGCTCAATGAACATCTAAAAGGAACACAATGGTAATTTCTCAAGTATCTAAAAAGCACCGCTTTGGTGTGATGTATGGCAGTTACATAATCTGTTGTCAACTTGCGACGAAGAGTGCGGGGGTGGAGTTTAGCCTTCTCAATCTCATTTTCAGCTACTAAAGAGATAAATAACTTGCTGGAGGTGGGACACGCACTCCCTGCAAGACATTCCTGTTGACAAGACACATGGAGCTGTGCTAGAGCCCCGGAACTGGGGGAGCCATGTGGAGACCCCTGCTAGGACTGAGAATCTTACACTGCCACTTGATCCACAAGACTTTCCACTTGCTGGCCTGTGATCTTTCCAGTTTGGTGTCATTGCATGTGTGTTGTGAGTCTAAAGAGGACTTTATGTATTGGTATCAACATATGGGCTAATATCGGACTTATGGGCTTCATCTGGACTGGGCTGGGATGTTTTCTCAATGTTCAATTGCTCTTGTATATACAACACTTTCTGATACACATATGCGTCTCCCTGGATTTGTTTCTCTAGTCTACCCAGACTAACACAAGGTGTATATTGAAGAATGCGTAATACAGCTTCACATTTTGATAATTTGGTTTAATAAAGGTTTTTATTAATTTTTTGAAATATATGTTTTAATTGTCACTGTAATATATAGACAGAGACTCTATTTTTCTTTTAGAAGCCCTGGTGACATAGTGATTACACATTGGAGTGTGTTCTGCAAGCAGAAAGATGGGCCATTTTGCTCCAGTCTTGGAGACAAACTAACAGGGCAGGTCTACTCTGTCCTAGAGGATCGCTATGAGACCTCTTGGCATGGACTCAATGGCAGCAAGAGTGATATTTTTCTTCACACAATGCTCAATAGATTCCATTAAAAATAACATAATTGTTTTATGGAAATAATATGAAACTTAACATATTAAATATAGAGCATTGTTTTCTCCTTTCAATCAGTTTTTGGACTAGTTTTCATCTAAATTATTTTATAAAATAGAAAAAGTTCTTATTTTCAATGAAATTATATACTTACAAATCAGATTCACTGACTTAGTGTTATTTACTTTATCTTGGCCTAATTTAATTCAAATCAACAATATATATATCAATTTAATTGATCATTTCATCCAGTGACTCTACTTTCCTATTTATGGGAATCCGAAAAGTGTCTGGAACATACCAATTTAATGAATGAATTAATAGTAAATAACACAGCACCCATCTCTGAGCAAATTATTGAGCTTAACTTTCCCTCTAAGATATTCATCATTACAAATATACTCTTGGAAACATTTTTGATGATAGCTTAGTATATCATGCCTAGTTGAAAATAAAATAGACTTCTTTATAAAATATATCTTCAGCAGATCCTTCAAATTTTCTAGCTCCTTCTTGTGTATTTCTTTAATGATTTGTTACCACTCACTGCGTTATGTCTTCTTTTGCATTCTTTCTAAACATGTTTTCAAGAATGTTTCAAACAAATAAAAACTGACTAATTTTCCCCAAAATGGCAATTTTTTATCTTGTTCCTTGCACATACATGAATATAAAATATTAAAAATAATTATTGGAAGTCAAAGTATGAAGATCCCAATAATGATCAATTTATATACCGTCACTTTGATTTTTCCACTTGTCTTTTAAAATAAAAATATGTCCTTTTTTCCCCCTTGAGTTAACTGTAGATATGATTGCTGATGATTTAAAATCCCATCCACCAGGAAACTTACCTCACTCTCTTAAGTAAAGTGAGATAAATGCTGAATCCTTTGGCTTGATAATAATATTTGGAGACCCAGTGATTTATCTTCTAAAATATTATGAAATATTTGGATTATTTTGAAATCCAATCCTAATATCATCTAAAGATTTCAGAATGCAATATTTTCCTGGAAAATTGTTTGTCTGAAATGTTTTAGTTTTAATCTGTTATTACAATTGTATTTTATTTTAAAACATGTTTTCTGCCTTTTAGAGACTGTGAAATTCATAAAAGTATAGCAGCTAGTGTTTCCAAATGCTAACCTCCTCCCCCCCCACACACACACATCCATATTTGGTAGTTGCATAGTTACCAGTAACAACATGCCACAGAGTTGGGTTAGACCCCAGGTGTCCCTGAGCAAAACTATAGTCCGGGATTTTCAGTGGATGATTTTTGGCACTAGACTGCCAGGATTTTCTTAAGGGCTTCCTGGGTGGCGTTGTTGCTAGCCTTAAGGTGTTAACTATTCACACCTCTCAGGGATTTTGTTGAATGGTTATTTTAAGTAAAATATAGGTGGATACTGCAAATAATCTGAGATCCAGAAAACACTTGTTTATTATGATATTGCTAGTTTTCCAATTTACAAATTAATGTTGATCCATAAAACCACATAATGGCTAAATCTGTAGTCCACTTTGTTCTGTGTAACCCATCTAAGCATATTGTAGAACTTGGTGAATTTTGTAATATTTAATAAGTGTTTTTTCTGATAATTTAGTTTTGTTCACATTAGAGTGAGTAATAACTTTATTTTTAAAACATACCTTTATTTCAAGATATAGAATACATATACACATATTAGCATATATGTGTGTATGCAAAGATGTATATATATGTGTATGTATATATTAGGACTTCAAACATTTATTGTCAAGTAAATAAGTTTGCCATTCTAATCAAGAGCTGTGATCTCGTGCCTAAATGTATACAAAAAGATAAGCCATCTATCAGTTTGTCATAGTGTGGTGACAATGCATGATGCTGAGACCTATATCACCAGTATTTAAAATATCAGCAGGGTCACTCCTGTGTATCACAAACAAATATTGTTCAAAATAGGATTGGAAGATGTGCCCCTTAGACTGTAAAATTCTCAAAATACACAGTTACCTAAACAGATCTGAGTAGCCCAACAATTTTGAAAATGGCACAGAACTTGTTCTGTTATACGTGGGTCACCGTGAGTCAGAGGATGCCCAGCAGCAACTAATAACAACAGCTCTTGTAAAAAATATTAAAAGATGTCATCAATTAACAAGTAATAAGCCTGATGGTGTTGGCAGGTGAGCGTAGACTATATTTTTATGAGTTGGCATTGTGGTGCTTATGGGAACTTAGCTGACATTAAAATGTGATTATACAAAATTTTAGTTAAAAAAAGGAACAATATCCTAACAGATTATCTGTATTGTAATTCTGGAATTTCTTTGAGCTCTTCTTTGATAAACTCACTGCTTACTAATTTTTATTTAATTAAATGATTTTTTTTGAAATAGAGTACAAATTCCCACTACTGATCCCTGCTTTAATAAGATCAGTTTGACTATATTTTGCCAAGATTTTAAAAAATTATCATTTTCAATTACTTCTGCATAGTAGAAACTGTTTTGTAACTTACTGATATTTTGATGGAATAAGTTTACTTGAACATTACCAAAGATTTTCTTACTTTTCCTGTCTTAAATAATAATTTAGAAAGTTACTTCCTAATGTAAGAGGAGGACGTGGCTAACAGTTGGAATATTTTATTCCCAGGTGAATTATTGTGTGAGGAAACAGTATTCTACTGTGGACGGTAGTCTCCTCATTTCATCATCAGGAACCACAGTTTATTTCCTCATATTTCTGAAGTCAACTATCTGTTCTGCTTTTGGTTTTGAACTTCCTGGATCACAAATGTTTTTGTTCATCAATTCCACCCCCCAAGTCTATTTTTCAAATCACTTCTGAACACTGGAATCTCTTTCCAGTGAGTTACTTTGAAATGGCTTGTAATCTCTTAGCTTCAGTTGCCGGCTTCTTGTATATTTATTACCAGTTATATATACATTATGTACATAATGATTTACTAACACTCTCCTCATTGGTTTGTGGGCTTTGGGAGAAGAGAAGCTTTCCCCAGCTTATTATTCACCAGTATTTTTCAAGCACCCAGGGCATTGCAAGAGGGGAAATAAATACGAGGTCCTTTTAAAAAGTCGGAGGAAAAACTGAATTAAAAGACAGTGACATTTTTCTGTGACCTTTTTGAAGTGCCATTCTTTACTTAATAGTACATACTTTATGTTCTATATTTAATATATATTTCTTGAAAATACACTTTTACTTAGCATTAATATCACAGCAGGCATTTACTATTACTCCTTTTTACATTTAGTATTTCATGTAGACCTTAAAACCTTTGGATTACAGGTACTATTTTCCAAATGAGGAAATGGAGCCTTAGTGAGACTAAGTAATTCACCCAAAGCTATATTGTACTATTAAGCTGATTATTTGATTTTTCTAAAATTCAGGTTTTTAAACTTCAGAAATCTTTCTTTTAGCCACACTTCTTCACCTCTCCCACATAGATCTTTTTGGGATCTGGCCATATGTTTGCTTCCGAGTATAAATTTATCATTTGGTTAGTGGATCCCTGTTTTGGTTTTATAGACTATGGGGATAAAGAGTAAGTTTACAAAAGGAAAAAGAGTAAGGGGTAGAGAGTTAACAAGGAAGACTGTGTTTAGTGTTATTAAGGCTGGTAGATAATTTTCAGGGCTGGTTCTTCTCTTTAGGGCTGTTTTCCTTCCTTAATGCTAACAAAGTACAATCTTTTGGTGGGTTCTGAGAGTGGGGGCGGGGAGGGGGGAGAAAGAGAAAAAAGGGAAAAAGAAAATAAAAACTGGTACCGAGGGCTCCGATAGAAAGTAAATGTCTAGAAGAAAATGCAGGCAACATATGTACATACATGCCTGATTTGATTGATGTATGGATTGTGGTAAGAGTTGTATGAGCCTCGAATAAAGTGATTTTTTAAAATGCTATACTGTGGTGTTGAAGTCATTCCTTTCTTCCCACTCTTCTTGTTTTGTGTTTGTTCAGTATTTCTGGGAATTTGATGCATTAGAGTATATGTTTTAAGCTTTATTGCTAAGTTTCTGACACCTCTCCTCCACCCTGCCATCCCCTATTTCTACATGTCTTTGGAATTTTGGTCTGCTCTGTTTACTTGATGAACTGGAACACACATATGTACTTGCCAATCGCTATGTTGGGTTGTGTAACACAGAGAGCATACAATCTCCATTTCTTATTCAAACATGGTGACAACAGTTGTTTTATTTTCTATCACATATTGTAGTTGCAGGATTAAAATATAATTTCTTAGCCTCAGTGCTACTATTTTATAATCTTTGTTTTAGAAGTCTGCCCCGTGCCTGTAGATCAGTTCCCAGTTCCCGTGGACCCTACCCAGTAACAATTACCCAATTGTGATAGCCAAATATATCTCCAGAAATCCTGGAATTCCTCGGCTTTCAGGGAAACAAAATGGCCACTACTTGGAATTAAGATAATACTTGTAGATTTGTTCCATAAATATTAAAATACTTCTCAAATTCAAGTCATTATTGAGATGAACTTGAAGAACAATAAAAGATGAGGCAAGTATGCAGGAGAGAAAAAAAGCACACAAATTTTAAGGACAAGTGTTGGGTCCCCGCTGTTCACTGCCATGTTGCCTGGATTCCTGTTATAAACATCTTCCTTTTGCATTCTTCTAAGCAAATATTTAATCTAATGTTGCCTGCTAATAATACTTCCCATTACAAATTCAGTTTTCATTTCTTTATGAGATATTCTGCTGCATATTCACTGCCATATGATGAATAATTAAAATTAAATTGCACTTGTCAAAATAAATGAACACACCACATTTGGAGAGAGAAAAATGGGTTTTTATTTTCCCTCAGCCTATTTCATGCGTTTCTCATTTGTAATATGTGACGCTGTATAGTCATAACTAGAATAATCTATGGATGTTCTTGAATTGCGAGAATAGAAATTGACTAGTCAACCTAAAGTACTATACATTGCTTTGTATTAATTATAGAGTGAAAAACTAAAGCTTATAAGAGACTGCCTAATTGTAATGGCAAGAATACTTAATAGTGCATGCTGTCAGCGTCAAGTCTACTGATGTCCACATATGGGGTTTATTAAAATGACACATCAGTAAAACAGATATGTTCCATGTTGATGTCGTGCCTTTGATAAAGTTCAGAGAATAGTATGAGCATGTTTCTGAAGAAGATTCTACTTTTTTAAAAATAAATATAGATGACAACATTTACCATCTGAGATAGTAGCTTGCGCTAGAGTCAGTGTAGTAGCCTCACTCTTCCGGGCTGTAGAAATTCTGTTTGAAATAGCTAAAAAAACATATATGGATTAGAGCAAATAGCACACGACAGGCTAGGCTCATTGCTCTTTTTTTATTGCGGTATTGTTCAGATGTAGACGTTGGATGTTTAATTTCCAGACAGAACTGTGTACCTTGGAGAATGGCCGGGCATCTTCCATTTGTGCTACTTTTTATTATTGTCAGAACTGATCAAGTAAATCTGCCTGAGTATCTGTGTGTGGGATGCAGGTTGAAAATGATTTTGTTTAGCCCAATACGTCACAAGCATGCTGTCATCTCCAGTTTAATTCTCCTCTCCCATCTTCAGTGCCCTTTGCAACTTGCCGCACAAATCACATAGTCTCTACTTATTACCCAAGCCTTTCCCCAGCTGGCCAAATGCATCTTTTCCTTCACAGAGTTAGAATGTTCCCTGTCCTTATTCCCGGTATGTTTCCCTTCATTTTTATGTGCAAATTGCAAGTGTATTGCTAACCTTTTCTGTACAACACTTCGTTTATTGAAAATGCATGCAATATGAACTAATGTAGAGGAACAATCTAAAATACTGCTCTGCTTTCTGTTCTGTTTTCCCAACTGGACCAATTTTTCCATATAAGTTCCCCTTTCTTTCCAGTTTCATTTACACCATGCAATTCAGGATTCTGAAAGCATTGTTTTGTGGGTTCATTCTGTGCTACAGAATTTCCTAATGAAATATTGCCACTTGGACTTCTTGCAACTTAATGTAAAGTAATAAAAATTCCTGTGCTGCAGTAAAGCAAGCAGTTCACATGACATCTCAGTGGAAAGATGGTAGATTTTATAAACTTAGAGCTTCTTTGGACCATATTACTGTATTTGAAATTAATTTTAACTTATCCATTCTTACCTTGCCTAGGGTATTTCTGGGTCCAAAAATGTACTATCTACAAAAATTCTTTAAGCCTAAAGCTGTTATAAAACTGACTACCATCTAGTCAATTCAATATTACAGAATAGAACTTCTCCATAGGCTATTGGCTGTAATTGATATGGAAACAGACTGCCAGGTGTCTCTTTTGCAGGTACATTGGGTGGATTCAAACCATCAATCTTTAAGCTAGTGATTGAACATGAACGGTTTGAACAATCCTAGGACATTGCTTGTATCCACTATCAATGCTCATGGAAGCAGCAGTTAAAAGATCAAAAGACACATTGTTTTAGGTAACCTGTTGCTCAAGACATCTTTAGGGTATTAAACACCAAGGATATTACTTTGAGGACTAAGTTGTGCTTGACCCAAGCCGTGGTATTTTCCATTGCCTCATATGCACGTGAAAGTTGGACATTGAATAAAGAAGACCAACTATTTTGAATTATGGTGATGGAGACTGTTAGTCTGGGTAGACTAGAGAAATAAATCCATGGACACACATATGTATATAAGGGAGAGGTTTATATACAAGAGGAAATGAACATTGAGAAAACATCCCAACCCAGTCCAGTCCAAAGCCGTAAGTCTGACATTCGCCCATATGTCTGATACCAATCTATAAAATCCTTATCAGACTCATGAAACATATGCAATGAAGCCAAATACAGGGCGATCACAAGCCAGTGGGTAGAAAGTCTTTGGGTACAGGGGCATTGTAAGCATCTCAGTGCTGGAAGGGCTCTCTCTGTGGCTTCTCTAACTTCCGAGGTCTTATTGTGTCCATGTGACTTGTCTCTTGCAATGTCTCCCAGGGAGCAGGAGAGAGAGAGAGAGAGAGAGAGAGAGAGAGATATCTTCCATCTCGAAGGCGGAAATACCAGATTTTCCAGAATTCTCAGTGAGCAGGCCATGCTCACACAGAGGCCTCATTGGCTATGATCTGAATAATAGGCTAGACTCTACCCCTACATTCTTAATCCTCAAATGACAAATGATTATATAACTACCATAGATAAGAATATTGAAAATACCATTGTCTGCTAAAAGAACAAACTAATGTGCCTTGGATTAAGTATGGTCAAAGTGCTCTTTAGAGGAAAGAGTGGTAAGACTTCATCTTACATCCTCTGAACCTATGGTCAGGAGAGACTCTTCCCTGGAGAAGGACAAGGACCTCATGCGTGGTAAAGTGGAGGGGGCAGTGAAAAGAGGAAGAACTTCAATGAGATGGATTGATGACCATGGGCTCAAGACTAGGAACAATTGCAAGGATGCCGTGCAGAGTCTCATTCTTTGTGCATGGGTCATTGTGAGTCGGCATCTACTTAGGACCCTAACTACTACAGGACCTTTAAGCTGCTTAAGGGTTCTGTGATGCCAGAGACCCAGACTCTGTCATTCACCACCCAGTGATTGCAGATGGAACATTTGTATTAGTCATGTCCCAAGTAGTGGAATGGAAAGAAGGTAGAGTTATTCTCAGAACATTCCTAGCAGTTGCCATACCACCCCCTGGCTAACCACTTGGCTAGCTGTTGGTCACGTGGCCACGTGTGGCTGCTAAATTGACCAGAAGATACAGATTCTTTTTTTGGGGGAATTTTTTCCATATATATGTCTAGCTAAAATTTATGTTTTACAGAAACAGGAAACAACAAGCAGAGTAGTTCTTGCTAATATTATGTTCAATATACATTTCTTCCTAAAATAGTATTATTAGTGAGGAGATCATGAATTACTTGTGAACTGAGTGCATGGAATAAATAACTGTATGGAATATTCATACAATACTTCATAGAGAAATTGAAGACAGATGCTCGTACATGTAAGAAATGGCACTAGTTGAAATCCCTGCAATGTATCCTCTCTCTCCTTCTTTCCTCCCTGGGTTCTCTGTTCCTGTTTATCCAGCTTCTCTTATGATCCTTGTTTTCGCATCTTTGGCTTTATAGAAGGAATTCAGGAACATCCTGTTGTTTCCTGTTCTGTAATTGGTTGCTGAGAATTAGTGTCAACTCCAAACTGAATGCTTTGTAGAATTCTACAAAGGTCCAAGTGATGTCACTAGGACCGTGCCTTCACTCCCCGGCCCCCATGGGAGTTTTTAAAACTAATCTGTTCAATTTGTTTTTATGTTGTGAGTTTTTCAGGCTTATATATAAGTCTGTGTTACTTTATATAGGTACTGTGTTTCTAGAATATTTTCCATTTCTTCTAGGACCTCAAATTGTAAATGTTCATGTTTGTGCTATGATCTAATTTATTTGATGTATTTAATATAAATCATTTCAATTCTTATTTGGGTTATTTTCATTTTCTCCTTATTTTTATACCTCTATAAGGAGCTTGTTGATTTTATTGATCCTTTAAAACAACCACTTATTGGTTCCTTCTATTGTTTTCTATCTTTTTTGATTGGTTGATGTCTACTCTCATCTGTATAATAATTAATCATTTTTTTCTTCTGGTGACTGTGGGCTTTTAAATTTTTCTATATATTTAAATTAAAATAATGATCTTGGCCTTGATTTTTTGGTATGTATATATTTTTATGTGTACATACAAACTCAGGTCTGAGTACTGATTTTACTGTATCCTCACAGGTTTCTGTGGTATGGTACATTTCCTTCTTCTTTGATTCTACAAATTGTTAAAATTTTTCATTCTTGACTTCTATTACCTAGTAATATTTAAGTAGGATGTTATTCATTTTCAAGGCTTTTGGTTTTTCCCATGTTCTCCTTATTGAGGATCTCTTGTTTTATAGCATTGTTATCAGAAAAGATGTTTCGAATGATTTTGAATGTATTGAAATTTGATTTGTGGCCTGAAATAATGGTTATAATCTGGAAAATGATATATGTGTGAGGAGCCCTGGTAACATTGTGTTTATCTGGTGGCCTGGTAAGCACAAGGTCAGCAGTTTGAAACTACCATCGGCTCTGAGGGTGGAAGACGAGGATTTCTACTCCCATGAAGAGTTTGTCTCAGCTTTAGCCTGCCCTGTGGGTCACTGGGAGTTGGAAGAGACTCAGTGGCAGTGAGGGAGCTAGCTATGTGCATTGGAAAGAATGCTCTGTTCATGTCTATGATGCCATTTTTATTGATTGTGATATTTAGGTCTTACATACTTTTGTTGAGTGCCCCGTCCATTTGCTCTGCCATTATTGTGGAACTGTCTGTTTCTTTATTTGATGTCAATAGAATATGCCTTATACATCTTAGAGGTCTATCATTGAATAAGTAGAAGTTTATTCAGTTTATGTCCTCTTAATTAATTGATCCTTTAATCACTATATAATGACCTTCTCTGCTTTGGTGGATTTTTACTGTAACGTCTAGTTTATTGGAGATTAATAATAGTTGTCAATTCAGTTCGTTTTTATTGCTGTCTGCTTGATCTGTATTTTCCATTCTTTGACATTAGTTTATTTATATCTGTGATTCTATCATATGTCTACTGGAGATAAAATATTGGGTCATGTTTTCTTATAAATTCTGCTATTCTCTGCCCTGGGATTGATGTATTTAACACATCTTCATTCGTTGTGATTATTGATTGGTGTGAATTTACTGTTGTTATTTTGTTGAGTTTATTGTGTGTGTGCTGTAAAAGGTTTATTTATTCTGTCTACATTTTTGTATAGAGTTATTTTGTATATTTATTTTCTTTTCTATTTGTTGTTGTTTATGAGTGGTTATGCGTGGTTTAGGTGTGGTTGTTGTTTATGTGTGGGGTAGTGTGTCGATCATTGCAGTCAGTTTCCCCTTCCTCCCTTTTCTCTTCACCTTCCCCCTACCCTTCTGGTAGTGCTGCTCTCATTCCTGTCCCCGGACTCCATGTGTCATGAGCTTTTATCTCCTATCTGGACATGTGCACATGCTCCGGTCTAGCCCGTAGTGGAAAGCAGTACTGGCTTCATGATCGTGGGGAGTGAGGAAGCCTTAAGGAACCAAAAGGATATTGTATGTTTCATCAGTGCTTTACTGCACCCTAATTGTCTCTTCCCTTCCTTATGACAGTGTCCCATTGCCTACAGATGGGCTTTGAGTCTCTGCTCCAGTGCCCCACATTCTCAGCAATATGATGTTTGTTTGTTTGTTACGGGTTTTCTGATGCCCTTTTTCCCTAGATTTTTGTTAAGTTGGTGTCATTTTGTAAAATTCTCTTTAGGTTTGTTTATCTGTAAATGCCCTAGTTTTATGATTATATTTGAAAGTTCTGCTGAACATATTATTCTTAGCTGGTTAAATTCCTCCATTGCTTTTATGATTTTATAGTTTTCATCCCATTCCCTTTTTGACCATATGTTTTAGGTTACATTAAGTTGCATTATTTTTTTTCTGTGTAGGGGACAGTTAATCTTTCTGAACTACTCTCATATATTTTTCTTTGGTTTTAGAAAGCATGATCATGATATGTCTAGGTGACTTTCTCATGGAGTCTATCCTGTAAAAGATTCATGGAAAACTTAATTGGTTATCTTATTTTCTTTCTGGGTATTTTGAGAGTTTTTTGTGTCAGAAAATCTTCATAATTTTTATCTATGTTATTTTTGTCTCCTCCTGTTCTGAGATTCCTATCATGCATTGTCTATTTCACCTGATAGTGTCCCACATAACTCTTAGACCTTTTTTTTTTTTTCATTTTCTTATCATTCTTTTTTCCTGATTGTGGTTGTTCTTGTAGGGCGCCATCATGTCAGGTTCAGCTCATGGTGATTCGATGAACAAGGGAAGGAAACCCTGCCTGTCCTGCACCATCTCCACAATAGTTCTTCTGTCTGAGCTCATTGTCCCAGCCACGGTGTCAGCTATTCTTTCTGAATGTTAGGCAAATAAATTATTACCAAGGGGCTCCTCTTCTGTTTAACTGATTCAGTCTTCCATGATTGACTGCTACTATATGTGCTTGCTTGTGGTATGCCTGAAGTCTTGTTGTTACACTCACAGGGGTCTAGTTGTTGTTTTTGAATGCTCTGTAATTGTCTATTTTGTTACCATTTGGTCTTGTGTTCCTGGCTTCATTTAGATGTACTCTCCCACTGCCCGCTTCCCCCACCACCATGCTGTTTTCTTGTTTTTATCTGTGCATTCCTTGATCTTTCCTGAAAGGTCTTAAATGTAAATCTTATTATTTCTCATTACCATTCTTACTGAAAAGTTTATCTGGACTTTTATTTTGGTCACTTGGATGAGCCATTTTGTTATTTTTCTTTGTGCATTTTGATAATGTCTCTTGTCTCTGAGACATTAAAGGATCACTGTAGTTACTTATTGATCTTATATTTGGGTAAATTATCCTGATTTTTTTGGGTAAGTAACCTGATGGGCAGGTAGGCTTGCTACTCTGGTCACTAGTTTGTCCTGATTTAGGTGAGTCTGGTCGTGGCTAGATGTGTGAATGCAAGTCTGTTTGCTAGTTGTGGGGAGCAGTTGAGGCCAAGTAGCACAAGTATTGATCTCTGATGGTCATCAATCCAGTGTCACCTTAGTGGCTTGTGGCACTTGTTTTGTAGGTATGGCAGTTGGTGTGATAGCTGTAAGGGATGAGTGTTCTTTGTATACAGGTGGGGTGGATGGTGACAAGGACTTTGTATAGCAGCTAGGCAAGGGAGTTGATGTATGGTTGTTACCACTCTTTTGGTGGGCAAATTATAAGTAGCAGACTCGTGCAAAGATGGTTTCATAGGCAATGCCACGTGCTTAATGGGGAGTGTGGATGACAGGTGATGTGTGTGTGTGTGTGTGTGTTAGTAAGGGAGCATTTTGGCAGTGGGCTGAAGTACATGCGAGCAAGCTGTGTGGAAGTAGTGCATCCTATTTGACCCATGCATTCTGTACTGTTGATCTTTGTGGGATAGGAGTGACATCAGCTGGCACTATTGGCATTGACAACCCTGAAAGTGGTGAGCACATTTTGTGAGATTATATACCTTCAGTTGTCAAGGGAATTGGGTAGCAATGAATACGTGCCCCTTCTCGCATCACTAGTCAGCAATGGAGTGAGGTAAAGCTTGTGATTTGGGATCCTAAATGATGGTGGGTTAGGAGCTGGAAGGTGGGCTGGCTAAGCAACCCTGGCTGATTGTATGGTAGTCTGGGCACTCACACTTGAGGTCATTGGTTTGGGGATTGGCAATGGAGGGTGGTATTACTAGTCACCAGGTGTGAGAAAATGGAAGGGGCCACACTTATGAACACCAAGAGGTCAAGGGGTATGGACATCGAGGGCTACTCAGTGTTTACTGGTCTCTTCCATGAGCACCTATGCCCTTACAGGTGCGTGCAGCTGGTTATCAAGTCCTTGCATCTACCCAAGATGAATAGTGGGGCTCTACAGAGACCCGCGTCTCCAGCCGCCACTGTGACCCCTCTGTTTTGTTCAGATGAGTCTTTCTATTCCTGTTTCTAGGCGACTTCCCTAATTTGTGTTCATCTGGGTCTCTGGAGCTCTTGCTTGCCTTCCTGCACTTTATTCCCTTAAATCTGCTTCAAACTGCCTATTCTGTGTCATGCAGGATTGGTCTATTGTGGATCTCTGTCCTCCTGGGATTGTGTAGAGGTGCTTTCCTGTGCTTTTCACCTGGATTTCTGTTTGCCTGGAGACGGCCACACTGAGCAGGCTAGATGCCAGGCACCCCCCCCCCCGCCCACCCCTCTCCTCATGTGCTGTTTTTCTTTAGCTTTCCCTTCCAATCAGTGTGTGATCTAATTCTTCATCCTTTCATTGGTTGTTCTGAATTTGAATATTACCATGTACACCTGCTTCACTAGGTCATCATTGTAAAAGGTCCTTCAGTATGTTCTTTACATGTGAAATATATGTTGGAAGGAACCTTTTTCCCTTCGATGTTAAAGCAAAAACAACCAATGTTTCCATTATAAACTCAGTAACCACAACCGTTCTTTGTGTGTGAGATTGTGTGTCAGATTAATGTTGTGCTTCAACTTACTGACCACTGTGATGTAACCACTAACAAGGTATGCATTGGGTTTCTCTTTAGAAATGAACTTTGTAGTTAAGTTTTGAAATATATGAGGGAATCATTCTCTTCACCACAGTTTTTAAATGAAGCCTGCTTTAAAACATTTTTTGATCTGACTGCTTTCTGATGCTTCCTACAAATCAAATTTACTCCAAAGAACGGAAATCCATTCCCCTTGGAACCTGTTGAAATGAAGGCTGCTAGTTGTGATTGAGGCTCTTATACTGCGAGACAAGAAGCCTCACTGTCCTGGGATCAAATTAATTAAATGTTTCATTTAGTGAGCACTGTCATTAAAGAATTTAAGCTGATACGTTGGAAGGAGTAGCAGTGTCATTTGGAGTGTTCTAGAAATGTCACAATATTGGGAAGCCTCTCAGAAGGATTCTGGAGGCTTCCAGGAAGGGAAATGCATTGGCAGTAGCACCAGCTGCCACCGTATTAATCAGTTTGCTGTACTTTGGGAAATTTTATTTATCAAAAAAGATGTGCTTCAAGATGTGAATGCAACATACCGCCATGAAGCAGGGGATCAGTAGAGAGGTCTGAAGGGCCTTCCCCAATCCCAACTACTTGGACAGTCCTCCCTCTGCCCCAAGGAATTTACTTCACAGGACAGCACTGAAACTACAGCTCAGGGAGAGGGACAGGTGTGATCAGAGCACATGGGAGCAAATGAAGGGGGAGGAAGAAAGAATGGAACGCATCCTGGTCCACCAAGCCTTGAGGATGACATCCCCGCTCAGAGCAGTCAAAGCACACAAAGGACCGTATGGCCAGCCTCACTGTGAGACATGATCTCCCTCACTGACCCATAGCAGTACAGGGGACAACAATGGAGACACAGTGTTAGAACTGAACCTGATCTGAACCCACCACACTGAGACAAACCACTACGGACGTGCAACAGAACAGCAAAGGGAACAAAGCAAGAAAGTACCAGAAATACACTTTGGGACCAGGACATGGCACCCCATCAGACTCGATCCGAAAACACTCCTAAAAGTCAACAAGTAGAACTTGAACTATTTACAGGCTTTTCTCTTTTTTGCCATTTTTTGTTGTTGTTTTGCTTTGCTCGGTCTTGTTTTTGTGCATATTATTATCTCTGCAGGTCTATCTAGATAAGATAGGCTGGGTAAACAATCTGGAGGAGTAAACAATGGGACTGACAATTCTGGGGGGACATGGGAGAGAGGAAGGTGGGGGAAAGGAGGTGGTGTTAACAAACCCAGGGACATGGGGAACCACAAGTGATCCAAACTCACTGGTGAGGAGGGTGCAGGAGGCCTGGCAGGACTTGATAAAGGGCAATGTAACTTAGAGGAATTGCAGAAACCCTAATGAAGGCTGAGCATGATTGTGGGACAAAGAAAAGTAAAAGGATATAGAGGAAAGAACTAGGAGAAAAAGGGCATTTATAGAGGTTTAAATAAAGGCATGTATATATGTAAATATATTTATATAGGATGATGGGTAAATAGATCTATGTGCATATATTTATAGGTTTAATTTTAAGGTTACAGATGGACATGCAGACTCCACTCAAGTACTCTCTCAATGCAAGAACACTTTGTTCTATTAAACTCTATGCTCACCTTCCTGACCTGATCACTGAAGACAAAGTGGGTGCATAAACAAATGTGAAAAAACTGATGGTGCCCAGGTAACAAAAGATATAGTGTCTGGATCTTAAAGGCTTGAAGGTAAACAAGTGGCCATCTAGCGGAGAAGCAACAAAGCCCACATGGAAGAAGCATACCAGCCTGTATGATCACGAAGTGTCAATGGGATCAGGTATCCGGCTTCAAAGAGCACAAAAATCATATCACTGAGAATGAGGGGCAGTGCAGAGTGGAGACCCAAAGCCCATCTGTAGAAAATTGGACATCCCCTTATGAATGGGTCCCAGGGAAGAGACGAGCCAGTCAGGGTGCAGTGTAGTAATGATGAAACATAAAACTTTCCTCTAGTCTTAAATGCTTCCTCCCTCCCTACTATCATGATCCCAAATCTACCTTACAAATCAGAGGATGTACACTGGTACAGATAGGAATTGGAAACACAGGGAATCCAGGACAGACGAACCCTTCAGGACCAGTGGTGACAGGGGTGATACCGGGAGGGTGGAGGGTAGGTGGGGTAGAAAGGGGGACCCCATTGCAAGGATCTACATATAATCCCCTGCTTGGGGGATGGTCAACAGAAAAGTGGGTGAAGGGATGTCTGACAGTGTAATACATGACAAAAAAATAATAATTTTAAATTATCAAGGGTTCATAAGGGAGGGGGAGCAGGGAGGGAGAGGAAAATGAGGAGCTGATACCAAGGGCTGAAGTAGAAAACAGTTGTTTTCAGAATCATGGTAACAAATGTACAAATGTGCTTGACACAATAGGTGTTTGTATGGATTGTGATAAGAGTTGTCGGAGCCCCCAATAGAATGTTTAACAAACAAACACACAAAAAAGGTGTTCTTTTTAATAACTAAGCAAAAGAAGAAATTACAAAAATCTTTGTATTGCTTTGCAAATGTAAGTAAAAATTGCTGAGATTTCGTTTATTATTATAAGATTCTAATGGAAATCAAATTCAGGATTATGTGTATTTCGTGGAATGAATCTACATTGTGTCAGAGAAACAAAGATGGTGCCGGGGGTTTCCCGCTTGGATAAGTAAAAACTCCTGATGAGTGACCTGTGCCTGCGTTGGAAGGAGTCATTCAGCTCCTTTCCTCGTGTGTGTGTGTGTGTGTGTGTGTGTGTGTGTGTGTGTGTGTGTGTGTGAAGCATGACTCTGGCATGTGGACATTCTGCAAGGCAGCCACTGACAGGACCGCTACCAGAGGGGACTCGGCCTTCACTTAAGGAATAAGTAGGTTCCTGTAGATGTGTGAAAAAATACGCACAGCTCTCTCTCGTTCTCATACGAAGGGGACTGTCTCCAAGACTCACGTTCTCTCTTAACAAAGCAATTCAGGCTGGAGACAAATCAGCGGTTCCACAGCTGGGTTGTGAAAGCCTGAAATGATGTATACAAATCAAAGCAGGAGAGATCCCTTTGGAATGAAAGGACATTTATGTTGCATCCCGATGTCTAATAGCCTATTGTTTCATGGTCCTACAATATTAAAACCACGTTGTGTGTGTTGTATATTTTCTGTGACTTAAGGTTTTCATGAGAAATTCACAATTTGAAAGATAGATTTGCAAGATCGGACAGTCTTTTAAATGCATCCTATTTATTTATTTAAGACACAAATGTATTTATTTTCGCTGACTATAACCAAAATCAGGAGAGAGAATAGAATATCAGACCAGACAGAAGGCTCTAAGTTTTTCTCTATCCAGCAACCACATACCATGCCCGCATCACAGTGAGCACAAGGTCCACCCTCCTCTGTATGGCCACCCTGCACGGTCCGCCCCCCATCACCGGACAGAGGTCATCTGCAGCAGAACAGCGTCCATAGGCCACTATGTGACTCTCCCATGGCTACACACTTTGCCGTCCTTTAGATTGGGAGAGACAGATTCTTTCTCCCCTGGACGATCAAATATAAACAAATTTTAGTCCATCTCTTCTCTCCTTTTAATTGTTCATGATGACTCCTAAAACATTCTGCAATAACTATCTGACAACAGGCATAGCATCTTAAAATCGTTAATTTATAATAGTGGGTTGGATTTTCTTATACTTATTTAAAAATACTACTCTATTGGTTTTTATTCTGCCACATGGAGTTACATGGGACCGGGGCTTTCCAGTCTTGTGCATAACAGTCTTTGAAATATTTCCAGATTTGAATCATGCCTTTCAGATTCTGTTCATGTGGCTGGGGTTGTAGTCAGGAGGGTGGTGCAAAACAATTGCCTTTGGGCTGTAGAGTAGTAGCCACAGAACACTCACTATCAGTGGTGGTGGGCCATGAGAGAAAGCGTAATCAACCTTTTGATTTAACACGTTCACTCATGTTAGGTAGCAGAGTCTAAATGTGGCACGACTGTAATCTTCATGGTTGCCCATGGATTGGGTAAGGTGATCCATAGCAGGTGAACTGGAGCTTTGTTATGGTCAAAGAAATATACTTTTTTCTACTTTTTGCTTTAACAAAATACATAAAATATTTTATTTAGAGATTTACTACGTCTCAAATTATGCTTTCTAATATCTAATATTTACAAGTGTGTGGCTCCACATGAGCTGGAACGGAATTGTATTTGCTAAATAGTGAAGCGTGTATCCCTTCCAACCATTTCCACCCTCCCCGCCACCCGAAGAAGAAGAACAACAACAACAGAAAATCCTCTCTGTTCTGACAGTATTCCTGACACGAAATCTCATTGGGAGAAGATATTTTAATTATTTCATATAATACCTATTTCATATTAGAAACACAGCAAATATAGACTCTTTGTTGTTCAAGGAGAGCTTCTGTGAACAGATCTTTGTGTGTGAATTAGATTGTAGTTACACTCTCACCCTGGGAGTGTGTTTACAGAAGCGCGCGCACACACACACACACACACACGTATCTAGAAAAGAAAAGGAGGAACCACTCTTAGAGAAAATCTTTGTCTTTCATAATTCTTTGTCGAATTCTTTGTATCCTTTACCAACCAAGTGCGTACAAAGAGCATTATTCCTGAAAGTCAAAATGTGTACCATACCAAAGATCTAGCAGATAAGTGGCAATGGTATGTTTCACCCCTCACTTTTTCTTTCTGAAGTGTGTTGCTCCTGTGAGATGCTGTTAAGTCCTTCCCACTCTTAGCTACGCCATATACAGGACAACTACACACTGCCCAATCCTATGTCATGTTCCCCACACGCTTTTCAGTGTTGGCGTCTATGGCGCCACCATTGCGTCAATCTTTCTCACTCAGAGGCTTCCTTCTTCCCCTTTATGACTGGCCATCCCCTGCACCAGACAGGTTCTCCTCCCACAGAGACTGGTCCCTCCTGATGACATGTCCGAAATACTGGGTGGGAACTCTTGCCATCCTGGCTTCTAGCGAGCTTTCTAGCTGCAATTCTTCCAAGACAGAATTGTCTCTTTTGGGGTGCGTGGCCTGTGGCAATTGCTTCTCTTCTGTTTCTACATGGGGACGGGAGTTGGGTGGCTAATTATCTTGTGAAAAGCAGAAGGTTTCTACACCTACCCACAGGTAGCAGGAAAATCGCTATGACACTGTGGCAGATGAACTAAACAGGCATCTGTTTGCATGTCTGATGCATTAGTTGCCCTGTCTACAAAAGAGTTGGCCTGCCTTGAGAAATAAAACCCAGACAACTGAATTGCAAATGTGGACGTGTTACAGAAACTAGCAAAGTTTTCAAAGGTGTGCCCTTCAAATGTGAGCAGAAAGTTCCCCACAAAACTGCTCATTGAAAGAATTAGCGTTCATTTAACCAATGGTTAGTTTAATGGTTATTGCGCAAATTCAGTACATGAAATTCAATCGGGTATTTCTGGCATGTGGGTGGCAAGCCCACAGATTAATTCATTTGTATTCTTGAAATGCAATATGTTCTCTGGGATGGATTTCCACAGTTTGGCAAGCCCACACTGCATTACCGAATCTCTCTGCTTTGTCCCTAAGTCCGGCGTTGAAGTTGTGCTGGCTGCTGATTAGCTCGCCAGAAGGAAGAGGGCAAGCAGGAAATGGCACCATTTTATTTTCTCCTTGAAACCAATACCAAAGTGAAAAATTAGATGGCTGTCAGGATCTTGCTGCCACCGTTTTTGGTAGGTTTCCTAAATTAGTTTGGAGAAGTAAGCAAGATTTCTTCAAAGATTCTTTTAGACAGGGTACTGGAAAAGAGGATGTCTGTGTCTGTTTATGATGTGATGAGAGTGCACACAGAGACACACTGTTGCCCTTGAATTGAATCACAGTCATGCTGATCCCACGGGTACCAGAGTAGACCTGTGCTCCTAAGGTTTTCAAGAGCTGGCTTAGCAAATGGAGGTTACTAGTCCTTTCTTCTGAGGTGCCTCTGGGTGGACTTGGATTTACAAACTTTTAGTTATCAGCCTATTGTGTTAACCTTTTCAACTACTCATAACGGCCTTCCTGGGTGGTGCAAGGTTTAATTATATTGAAATACATATTATTTTAAAAGAAATAGAAGATATGAGTAATCATAGCATCAACTTGCTTACTTCAAAAATGATAAAAATGAGACATTAAGAGATTAATTGACTCCCCTTTAAATTCCAAAGTGGGTTTTAGAGACATTTCAACTCAGAGTTCCTAGTTGTCTTCCTGAACTTCTTTTTCTAACAAATTCAAAGTGTATTTGTTGACTTTCTTTAGTTTTTTAATGGAGGAGGGACAGGTACAAAGAAAGGACTTAGTGGCCAAGGGCTTTAGGCAGAGAAAAAACACTAGTCTTTATAGGCAATAGAGAGGATCGCCTGTGTAGAGAGGTAGTTTAAGTTTAAGTTTGAATGTGGGCAGGAGTACTTGTCTATGAGCTATTGGGACCCCCTTTCTGTTTTCAGAGCTAGTTCACAGGTTGGTCAGGGAGGCTTGCCATAAGGTATATAAATGTGCCCTCTGTCTATGCTTTGCTCACAGACACGGTGACAAGTGGTGGGAAAATATGGTTTGTTGTAATTTTCTTGCAAGACCATGTGATTTGCTTGAGGAAGACTGAAGGTCTAGTGTGACAGAAAAGGACTCATATCTACCCAAGATAATTCCATGCAATTGGAGGAATTTCATCCTTGGGAGGGGAGCACTATGTCTCAGGTTTTTTAAATTTATTTTTTATTCAACAGATCGTCCATAGTTTGGCTGCCTCTGTAGATGAAGTTGTTTAGTAGGCAAATCACTGTTCATTATATAGACAACCTGTTCCCTCCTAAAACACAGTCTCTCAGGTTGAGTATCTGTTTTTCCTTTCAGATATGGCAATATGAATTCGATCATTTTCTCATGAATACATGTTGTAGCAAAAAGAATACTGTAGCTAATTAAAATGACCATCTTTTTTCTGTAAACTGTTTCACGGGTGTCTGTGTGGAGTACACTTGACTAGACTGAGCAGGACTTCACCAGAAGCATGGACTTACTTCTCTCCCGAATAAGTACCACCAGCGTTCTGGGTATTGAAATGATTTCATTGTTGCTGACGTCTCTGCTGCCATGGAATGTGAAGTGTAGTGGAAAGACTGCTTGCTTATAACCAAGTTCTAGACTTGGATCTCCTAATAATGAGGACTATGATCTTAAACAGGTCATAGATTTGGTGACTATATCCATAAGTGTGAAGAAAAGAGCATGGATTCTACAGCCATACTGCCCAGTTCTATTTCTGTCTCTGCACTTAGTGGCTGGGTTATCTTGTTTAGGTAAATAGCATTTTCATTTCTTCATTTGTTAAGTAGTGATAAGAATAGTGGAGGGTGAGTGGGTTGGAAAGGGGGAACTGATTACAAGGATCCACATGTGACCTCCTCCCTGGGAGAGGGACGGCAGAGAAGGGAGGGGGAGTGAGACTCCGGATAGGGCAAGATATGACAAAATAACAATCTCTAAATTATCATGTGCACATGAGGGAGGGGGGAGTGGGGAGGAATGGGGAAAAAAAGAGGACCTGATGCAAAGGGCTTAAGTGGAGAGCAAATGCTTTGAGAATGATTGGGGCAGGGAATGTATGGATATGCTTTATACAATTGATGTATGTGTATGTATGGATTGTGATAAGAGTTGTATGAGCCCCTAATAAAATGTAAAAAAAGAAAAGATGAGAAAAAAAAGGAAATGATTAGGGCAAAGAATGTACAGATGTGCTTTATACAATTGATGTATGTATATGTATGCACTGTGATAAGAGTTGCATGAGCCCCTAATAAAATGTTTAAAAAAACCCCAAAAAAACAAAACAAAAGAATAGTACATACATAGAATGATTATTATAAAGATATAACCGTTTAATAATGTTATGTAATTATCCACCATTGTTACTTTCCTAAGGAAAGTGATGGCTAGGTTATCTTGTTGAAGAACAGAATACTATGATTCCAGGTAGATAGCCAATGTGGAGTTTTTTCTTCTTATATCCGTGATTTAGATCATCTGCAGCTGAATCATCTGCCAAGGCTTCACCGGCAGATAGTGACTTATTGGAATACAAAAATCAGTAGATAATCAGTAGAACTGCCAACATCTGGTTGGCAATTCAAAATCCCAACAGCTCCATAAAAGAACACCGAGGCTGTTTGCTCCTGTAAAGGTTTACCCCCTCAGAAACCTACATAGGGTCAATTTGAGTTGGAATTGACTTGATCACAGTTGAGTTTTGGATCCATGACTGGAGAACTTAATATAATCAGCTGAACCTTATTATTTCTTAACTCCTATTTTTGCATTTCAATATCATGTCTTGTCATTGCATCTAAATCTAAATAATAGTTTAAAAGCAAGGCAATGTGAAGCAAATACTTTAAAAATCCTTAAAATTCGGTTTTGTAGAATATTTCAAAATGTGGTACTATATTCACAAGCTATTCAGCAGAAGGAAACACTCAAAACAGGTTAGCTGGTTGCAAAACAGTATTTCAGTATAATTCCAAATTTCTAATCATCAAAGAATTTTGTAATCATAAATAATGTTACTAAAATATTTTAATCTTATGATACATTTTAATGAGTACTTTCTTGATTTTGTGTTAACCTTTTCCAAAATGGAAATTACTTTATAGTTTTTTTCTCATTATACATGGAAAATAAAACTAATTGTAGACATTTCAAATGAAACATAGAAAGATTGTTTAAATTGTCAACAATCTCATCGCCCTGAGACTAACATCAAGCTTTAAAATAAATTGTTCATCTACATATTTGTGTATGGATTTCTATGTGCATCACTTTTCTTAATTTTACCTAAATGGAGTTTATATTATTTATTTTTTCTAATCAGCAATGTGTCATGATGGCTTTCTATTGCTGAAATACAGATCCTTATCATCTTATTATTGCTCCTGTCCAAAAAATAGGTTCATGCCAAATAATACCTTGCTGATGGGAATTTATAATTTTTTCTATAAGGAACCCTGGTGTCATAGTGGGCTGTGCATTGGGCAGCTAACCACAATTTCAGCCTTCTGAAATAGCCAGCTGCTCCACGGGAGACAGAAGAGGAATTTTATTTCCATAAAGAATTGCAGTCTTGAAAACTCACAGGATCAGTTCTACCCATCCTATAAAATCACTTTGTACAGGAACAAGTTTGAGCTGGAGAATTTAGAAACTATACTATGAAAAGCGTCCTTATGCTATGCAAGCCAATTTTATGCTACTGAAATAAATTTATTTGGAATATAGTTTCATGATTGTTTTTGAAAGTATCCCTGTTATGTTTTTTATTCTTTTTATATCAGTGAGGTTGATTATATTTCATTGGTTTATGTGGACTCATCAGCTGAACAATCAATTTCATAAGTATTTACAATATACATATGATGTATTTATTTTAAAGTACTTTGAAATACATACAAAAATCATTTTTAAACCCTGAAAAAGATGTTGCTGTCAAGTCAGTATAAACTTGTAGAAAGCACATGTGTTTCAGAAAAGAATTTTCTAGGTCATGACTATTGGAAGCAGATCTGTAGGACTTTCTTACAAGATACTTCTGTATGGGTTCAACTCCACCACCTTTGTGTTGGTGAATTTAGTACTTACCTTCACTATTCTGAAAATCCTTCAGAATACCCCTGGGGGTTTCCAGGCTCCACATCTTTGCAGGAGCAGAAAGCCGCCTCTTCCCCCTGTTGAGAGGCCGGTGCATGGCGTGCAGCGGCCCAGGGCGCAACCATGACGCCACTAGTCTCCTTCTCTGACTCACGGCAACTCGGCCTAGGGTTTCTTGGACTGTGAATCTGTAAGTAAGCAATAGTCTCATCTAGAGCCATGTTATTTATTAAAACCCAGTCATGTAATGAATTCCATGTAATATTCGCAGCCTTTCTGCCTCTGTTCAAGCCTCTTCTCTGGGATCTCTGCTTCTTCTGAACAATCTTTAGCAGTGGTTAATTATCTACAGTGGATTACAAAGTTACATATATTTCACTACATAATGATTTTTTGATGAGAAAGTGAAATTTTGAAAAATTAAGTCAGTTTAATAAAAACTGAAGTAATCCAAAACTTTAATGGAAATTATTTTTCGCCATTACATACAAGGGGGTACCCCCCTCCAAAACAGAATTGCGCTGGTTGGAGAAGAACTTTCATAGCACGCATTTTCCCCACTAGGCAAGCATCTAGCAACTCACTCTGAGTTAGTGCACCCTGTAGCATTGCCTGGGAAGGCTCTCTCTGGAAACAGTGAATTTTTTTTTTTTGTAAAAGCAGTTTCACTCAAAACTAGTTTTTCGTGATGTCTGATTTAAGAGAACAGCATGAGGCTGTGGAATTTTGTTTCCTGCTTGGGGAGAATGCTTCAGAAACTGTTGTGATGTTGAACACAGCATACAGGGACAGTGCTATGGGAAAAACTCAGGTGTATGCGTGGTTTACACCCCCAATAAAATGATAAATAAATAAATTGCCATGAGCTGCTAAAAATAGGTGAAATGTCAATTGATTACAAACCTCATTCTGGATATATGTCAACTCGCAGTACATTTGGAGTTCGTTCTACCAGGTCAGACTGTTAATCAAGCTTTTTATTCACAGGCTCTGAAAAGCAAGAGTAACAAAAAGGCTTGATATGTGGCAGACGGGGGACTGGTTTGCCACTATGACGATGGACCTGCTCATGGAACCATCTTAGTGTGCCAGTTTTTGGCAAAAACAAACAAACAAAACAGCATTCCTCTCTTGCCCCACGCACCTTACTCCCCTGACCTCTCCCATGAGTGTTCTTTTGCATTCCACAAATGATGAGGGACACAAAAAGACAGCAGTTTGAGGATGTAGAAGAGATGAAGATATAAAATGAGGGAGGTGCTATCAACCATGAAAACATAGGAGTTTGAAAAATGTTTCCAAGAATGAAACTTCAGATTTGATCAGTTAATTAAGTGTAATGGAGAGTACTTTTAAGGGGATAAAGTTATTTTTTTTAAAAAAATTAAATATATAGCTTTGAAAAAAAATCTGCTTTTCTTTTGAGGGCTATCCCTTGTATATATGGATATATTAGAATAGTGATTTCAATATATACACACATATATATAAACTAAATATGTTGAGAACATATACCATGTTTTCATTGCATTATTAAGACCATCTGCATTATTGTTTTGAATTTATATTTGCCTGATATCTTTTTATCTATGTCTCACGGTGGACCAATTAAAGATAGCTATGTAAGGAGTTGGATTCTTCTGTGTCTTTACCTGCATAACACGGTGCATTGCACATAAAAAGTTCTCAGGAAGTAGTGCTTCTCTTGTGAAGTACCATGTTGGACATTTTCTCTAGGCAAATGTGAGTGCTTTATCATTATGGTGATAATTATAGCTAATGAAATCTTTGTTCGCGAGGATAGAAAAGGGTGTAAATCTATAATTAGAAAATCCCATGAACAGTAGATTGTTATATAAATAAATAGGCAAAAAGAGTGAAAAAAATCATCGGCTATGATGGGGGTGGGGGCGCAGGCACATCAGGAGGAGGATGCCATGTGCTTTCAAGTCTACACATTTCTCCAGGGAGATTTTAGGAATTGTTCTTGGAATCATAAGCTGACCGTAATTTGAGAATATGATGTCCGTTGTTTGATTGTACCTCTCTTTCTATCAGAGAAAGGTGAAGAACACATATTCTTGACACGCTACCAGCCAGGTTAAAAATCATCAAAATAATGGTTGGGTTATTATTATTTCAATATTAAGAGAGTGACCACTTTTAATTTTAAAAAACACATGTAAAGTATTGCTTAGTTAGTTCAGAAAGCATTCTATGGAGTGGAAGTATAATTCTAACTTCTTAGCTTTTTTAAAAGCTACGCAAAGGGTTGTAGACTAAGCAGACTCTGTGTGGCATAAGGTGTTTCCATTTTTCCCCTTGTTCTCACTTTCTCCTTGGTTTCTCCTCTTGCCTGTGCCCACCGTCAGGAGCTGTTTTACATATTCCAGCAGTTTCAGATCGACTGTTTCTATATAGAAAACATACACATTAGCTTAAATGTTCAACTTCTCATCCTGTCTGGTTGAAAGTTCATTCCAGTTAGCATTATCAACTGCTTGCGTTTCTCCTCCTCCTGGTTTGTCCTTTTCTCACTTAGCAAATATAGATTTCTTTCCATTGTAGGTGAGATGCACCTACAGAGCTCATTTGTGCTTACTTCCTTCTTGTTTGTAGACTCAAGTTCCACACTACGCTATTTATTGAATTTACCCGTCAATTTCTCCTTCCTCCCATGGCCAATTAATTCCATGGAATCAGCACAGTATTAGAGACAGACAGGATGATTATGACTTAAATTTTTATGAGCAGAACATGTAAATCAAAAGCAGAACCTTAATTTATTTTTCATTTTTAGATTATGAATTGGGTGATGGCATGCAGAGCTCAGCATCATTTTGACTTTCAGCCATGAATCCACATTTTGTTTCTGTTCATCCATTGCAATCATTTTGTTGTACCCTTGCATATATTACTTCCTGTGTTTCTTATTTCCATTTCTCCTTTTTTTTCCCTAACCCTCTAAAATGTGTGCTTGGGGAAAGGCTGACCTTTTTATATCATATGTTTGTTATTCTAAGGTATGAGTGCCTGCCTCATCATGGTTTTTGTTCTGTTACCCTTAATAACTTATGTATTGTTTGGCTGAAAAATTGATCTTTGGGTGTGAGTTTATTTCCAAACTTGAAAGGAGACTAAGGACCACAATTTTAGGAGTGCCAATAGTTGATAAGTTATTACTTTGTGTCCAATCTTTTTAGAAGGTGACAAGTTGTCAAGTTTTGTAGGGACAGCCTAAGTCAGTGGTTCTTAACCTTCCTCATGTGTGGTGACCCCCCAGTCATGAAATTGTTTTCATTGTTACTTCATCACTGTAATTTTGCTACTGTTATGAATGGGTCAGCTCATGTGAAAGGGTCATTAGACCCCCAAAGGGGTCGCGACCCACAGGTTGAGAACCACTGATCTAAGTGAACGCGACAGCAACTATGTTTTTGTTCGTTTGATGTGCTACTTCTCACCTTTCATTGAATAATTAAGCAAGTACACAGACAGACGTGAATGATATCAGGTTTGTAAATTATTCATATAAGAAACCTTTAACTCAGGCAGAAACTCCCCTTGATTTATACACACAAATTGTGATATATTTAAAAATAAAAATGACCTCACTTTCTCTATAGTGTTTAATATAAACTAACTAAATAGAAGTTACAGCCATTTTCATTAATCACCGAGCTTCAGAAGGAGCCATGGTAGAGCAGTGGGTCAGCCTTGGTTGGCTAACTGGAAGGTTGGTGACTGACAACCCACCCTCTGCGATGCAAGTGAGAGATGAAGCTGTGGGCTCACCTAAAGGTTGACGGGCTCAGAAACCCACGGAGCCGTTATGCTCTGTCCTGTGGGGAAGCTGTGAGTGGAAGTGAACTAGATGTAGGCTACTGGGCACCCCCTTACAGAAGGCTCAAGGGGAGGAGACGAGCCAATCAGGGTGCAGCTAGCAATGATGAAACATACTACTTTCCTCTCGTTCTTACATGCCTCCCCCACCCCCTCACACACACACACTATCATGATCCCAATTCCACCTTACAAATCTGGGTAGATCAGAGGATGTACACTGGTACATATAGGAACTGGAAACACAGGGACTCCAGAAAAAATGAATCCTCAGGACCAGTGGTGAGAGTGGTGGTACTGGGAGGGTGGAGGGAAGGTGGGGTAGAAGGGGGGGGGGGAACCAATGACAAGGATCTATATATAACTCCCTCCCTGGGGGACAGAAAACAGAAAAGTGAGTGAAGGGAGACATCTGACAGTGTAAGCCATGACAAAATAATAATAAATTATAAATTATCAAGTGGTCATGACGGGGAAACGGGGGAATGAGGAGCTGATACCAAGGGCTCAAGTAGAAAGCAAATGTTTTGAGATTGATGAGGGCAACAAATGTACAAATGCACTTGACACAACAGATGTATGTATGGATTGTGATAAGAGTTTTATGAGCCTCCAATAAAATGATTTTTTTTAAAAGAGAGAGGGCTGGACCAGTTGGGCCCCTTAGTTGTCCCCCATTATGTCCAAATTCATAGAGCCCCTGCATATAAGAAGGAGTCTGGTTATGCACTGGCTCACCAACCACAAGGCCAGCGATTTGAAAAACAAGCTGCTCTGTGGGAGTAAGATGATGCTTTCTACTCCCATAGAGATGGCACTGGCATGTTCCCTATGCACAGCGGAAGGAACACTGGCTGGTCCCGCACCATCCTCACCTTCGTTGCTGTTTGAAGCCATTGTTGTAGCCACAATGTCATCCTATGTCCTTGAGAATCATCCAGGTTTTCACCTCTTCTCTCATTTTATCAAGCGTCCTCTAAAGATGACAGCCTTGGGAACCTTGTAGATCAGCTCCCCTCTGCCCTATGGGGTCATTCTGAGTTGGGATCATCTGTACTGCAATGCCCTTGGGTTCCTGTTTATATATAAAGATATGATCCCCTGTGGTGTTAGTGTTTTTATGCTATAACAGTGTTGCCATGTCTGGGTAGAGTATGTTTTAAACCAATCACTTAGAATTATTACAAAATAAAGCATATTAGTACAGAAGCAAGCAGGCCATGGGAGGGAAGAGAGAGATTGCCAAGGACTATTTAATTCAGATGTCACACTCTGAGCTCGTGCACCATAAGGTCTTCAGTAATTGGCCACAGCACTATTAAAAGAATAAGAACCCTAAATGAAAAGTGAAAGTCAAACTTCACTAGTTCTGACGGAAACATCCCTACTTTGGTCGCCAGCTCTCTTTGTCAGCTCATGAGAACTTCTTTCTGTAGATGGGTACTTAGAGGCCCAGCTCCTGCAAGATTGTTCAGAAAGTCTCCACACCAGTTAATGAAAGTTCTTGTCAGAAGTTGGAGCCATTCCGAGAGTGACATTCGGGGTTTTTATTCATAGCACCTGGGAAAGCACGTCACCTGGGCATCAACCTCCAGCAGCGTGTCAACGTGACAGAGGCGTCCTTTTCCAGGGGGCCCTCCTTGCTGCCTTAGTGGAAAGTGGAGATTTGCATGGCGTTTGCCACACTCTTGACAGCTCTGACGCGCTGCTGGGATGAAACAGAAAGAGTGAGTGCTCTCAGCTTGCTCTGACCTGACAAGGGAAGTCAGAGAAGTCATTCCTGGTCATTTCACAGCCTCCTTCCAAACACGTTCTGATAATTACTAGCTGAACTATGGGGTGTGTGGTTGCTGCACACATGTCTGCCACTTCCTGTTGCATCTTCTAGCCTGTTGACACACGAAGCAGGGCTGAGCCAGGATCTGAACCTGGGGGGAGCAGTCATCTCTGGAAAATCAGTGACACCTTTGAGCTTCAGTCCGGCTACTGGCAATGAAGAAGGCGTGAAATTTGTGCTTACTAAACAGTACTGCTGTCGGGTAAAATGAGAGCATCATTGGCTGCTACCTAGTAACAATTTATTTTAACTACAATCCTGATTACTCCTCACAGTCCACTTATTTTTGGCATCTTTAGGAGCTAAGCCCTGTAGTGATCTGGAAAGGCTTTATGTCTGCTTTGTGTGGGCGTCTCGTAGTTATTCTATCCTCTCACTGGCTGCCCTCGAGGTGCTTAAAATCCAGAGAATCTGAAACCCCTCTGTCATTCTGGCAGTGTTACTATAGACCAATTGATACGTGTTTACAATTACTAATGTAAAACAAAGCCAAAAACCCTGTTAGCCTCCATGGAGTACGCTCTGACGCCTGGCGGCCTTGCATAACAGAACAAAGAAATTGTTCAGTGTGGTGCCGTCATCACGATCACTGACTGTGCTTGAGTCTATGGTTTTAACGAATGTCTTGTGCCTTCCAGCCCAGAGAGCTAATCTCCCAGCACTGATTCAGGCAGGCCTGTGTGGTGCTCCTTGCTGGCTCGTTTTAGAAGTAGATTGCCTTACCTTTTTGTCCCTGGTCTGTATTAGTTTAGAAACTGTGCTGAAATCTGTCCACGTGCGCGATCCTGCTGGTGGGAAAGGCTGCAGCATCCTAGCACAATCAGACACCCACAATGTGACAACAGGTGTCAGATATGGGCGTGGCTAACAACCTTAAGTAGGAGTATGTGGTATGACTGCTTGGTAAAAGATGTGGTTAACAAATTCCTGTATACTTTTCTCTTACTGGTTTGGCTGTTTAATTTGAGGTTGACCATGTGAGTTACTTCATTTATCAAGTTGCAGGCCATGCGTATTTGTCTAGTAGCACCTTGTTCTGTGGATATTAAGACTCCTTAACTATGAGCAGCATAATTATGGAATTATATTTTTACAAACTAATTATTGTCCAACTATATTACTGACTCTAAAGAAGTATTGTTCACGTGCTTTGGGTTTTAGTAAGCCATTAGATTGGAACATCCCACAGTTTTGTCAATGACCATTTGTTTTGCCCATCATTTTCCCATATACCCCTGCCTCTTTCCTATAATTGCCCTTTAAAATGTTATTATTCTCCTGAGTATTCGTTTATGAATATGTGGGAGATGATAATATTTGTTTTATTGTTCCTAAGGTCATTGATAAAAAAATATTTCCTTCTCAATTTGTTTTCTTGTGAATGGCTATTTTACACAGTTTTCAAGTGACAGGCTGAAATCCTTTGAGGCCAAATAACCACAGCGTTTATAAAATTACTAAACATGTCTCAGTGGTGAAAAACAGAGTTTGTACATTGGTGATTTCCTGGCATTCCATTGGTCTTTAAAGTTGTTACTGAAATAATAAAATATGGAAGGGCATGCCCTCACGACAGTGACCCCCTTTGATATGCGTGCACACCACTTCGTTGTCCAGAGTTGATTCTGTCCTGCAGAGTTTTCACCACTGCGGCCTTTGCTCCTGCTTTTCTTACTGTCTGTGGAGCCATTTGGGGAGCAGAATGGGGGCAGGATACAATACAGAAATCAAGGCTGCTCACTCTGCTTGGTGAGATATAAATTTGGGAGTATGGTGGGTTTTCTTTAAGAAGATTGTTAGAGTCAAAAGAACTGGGACTGTTCACACAAAAGCTTGCACACAGATGTTCTTCAGCACTCTTCAGAGTTCACGAATGGGGAAGTCATCGAGATGCCTTCACTGAGGAAAGTTTAGCCATAAGGCATGTCCACCCAACAAAGCAGAGCAACTACCATCGTCATTGAGTCTGTTCTTCCTCGTACGGAACCTGGCTAGGGCTTCTGAGCCTGTCAATCTTCTGAGCAGATTGCCTCACCTTTCCTCTGGGGAGGGGCTGGTGGGTTTGAACTGTTAGCTTTGTGGTTAGCAACCAAGTGCTTTTTTGTTGAGCCAAACCAGGAGTGGTGTGCTACTTAGACTTAAAACATATATGGACCTAATTCTTTCTTCTAAGAGGGAAAAACAAGCAGGTATGCATCCATCAACTATAAATTTTCACATTATAAGATGGTCAAAAAAAGCAGATTTCACAGAAATAAAAGGTAGATTTATCAGGGAATGGATGCAGGAGGGATGGGCATATGGTTTCTTCTTGGTTGATGAAAATGTTCTGGGAATTATTTACTCATGATTGTTATATCACATTATACGCATATGGAAATTCCACAAAAATTGGATACTGTAATAGTTAAATGGTGAATTTTATATGAAGTATATTTATTTCATTTAAAATGCATTTAAAGCATATTTTATAGAAGCCAGTGTAAATCTGTGGGAAATCTATGACTAAAGAGCGTCATTAAGTCTTGATTCTTTGAGAACTGGTAAAGAAGGAGGAGAAAAATGTTACATTATGCTAGCTGTGTATTTGGATAAGAAACCCATTTTTAAAAATCATTTTATCGGGGGCTCATACAATTCTAATCACAATCCATACATATATCCATTATGTCAAACACATATATACATTTGTTGACACCATCATTCTCAAAAGATTTGCCTTCTACTTGAGCCCTTAAAATCAGCTGCAAATTTCTCCACTCCCTCACGAACCCTTCATAAGTCATAAATTAGTATTATTTTGTCATATGTTACACTGTCTGATGTCTCCCCCCACCCTTCTTCTTTGCTGTCCAGGGAGGAGGCTATATATAGATTCTTGTAGTTGGTTCCCTTTTTCTACCCCACATTCCCTCCACCCTCCAGGCATCACCACTCTCACCACTGGTCCCGAAGGAGTAATCTGTTCTGGATTCCCTGTGTTTCCAGTTGATATCTGTACCAATGAACATCCTCTGGTCTAGCCAGGCTTGTAAAGTAGAATTGGGATCATGATAGTGGGGGGTGGGGTGGTAGGAAGCATATAAGAACTAGAGGAAGGTTATCTGAGGAAGCCCATTCTAGTCATCATTTTGACAGTGGAAGATGAGGTGAAGGAGTAGCAATGTAGTCATTACTGTCACTGAAGCATTTGCTCCCAGTGTAACGATTGCTACGCCCAGGCGCATCGCAGGTAGGAGGTGGGAGCACATAGACGAGCATAATGGACATTGCATAGCTTGCTAGTAGTACAGGAGTTTTGTCAGTGAGGTCCCATTGGAACTTACTTTGGAAGGATGCATAGAAGCTCTTTAGCATGTTGATAAGCAGAGAACAGTATGAACACTAAGAGGCTTTATCTCACCTAATCCTTTTGCTATCCAGAAATAGTTGATTCTACTTTGGGCCCAAGCATTCATTCTTTTTACAAAATCAAAATCACTTATAATACTTAGATGTTACTTAGTTTTCAAGGTTCAGTTTTCCTACAGTATCTTCCCCATTTTTGTTCAAGGAAGGATGTTTGGACTTTTTTTTTTAATTCTACAGGGGCTAAGAAAGCATATTTTTATCTATGAATTTTTCATATGCTCATTTGTTGCTTGTGTGCTCTCTGCCCCTTTGCCTGGCCTGAAATCTGCTTCCTGTTTGTCTAGTTCACCTCCTGCTATTTGCCAATGTCAACGTGCCACTGAAAACTACTAAAATAATAAGGGCATGTTTGTTAGTAGAGTTGAAAGGAAGAAAGAGAGAAAGGAAGGAAGAAAGAAAGAAAGAAAGAAAGAAAGAAAGAAAGAAAGAAAGAAAGAAAGAAAGAAAGGGCAAATCTAGTAAGAACTCAAAGAAGGAAAATGAGAATACGTGATAAAATGCTGAGTGAAGCTCAGGCAGAAGAAACGAAAAAAGGGGGGAAAAGCTGGGAGTTAGAATGATGCTGGAGGTGATGGGGAAGTCAACAATTAAGGAATGCTATGAAAGTTAGTGAACAGGATGTACAGTTTTAAAAATTGCATCTCAAGAATGAAAAAAAAGCAGTTACTTGTAGATATATGAGGGGGTACCCAAAAATAAATGGGAAGCTCTCTGTGGGACAAAGCTTTCATAAGCATTTTTCCTGCTAGGTGGGCATCAAGCAACTCACTCTGAGTTAGTGCACCCAGTGGCTGTTGCCTGGGAAGGCTTTCTCTGGTCACAGTGAATTTTTTGTAAACGTTTTGCTCTAACCTCATTGTTTGTGATGTACGATTAAAGAGAACAGTGTGAAGTTGTGATATTTTGGTTCCTGCTCAGGAAAAATGCCTCAGAAACTGCTGTGATGTGGAACACAACTTACAAAGCTAGCTCTATAGGAAAAACTCAAGTGTACAAATGGTTTTCTCGTTTCAAAAAAGGTGAAGTGTCGATTGATGACAAACCTCATTTTGGACATCAGTCAGCTTCTCAAATGGATGAAAATGTTGACAAAGTTGGTGCACTTGTGTTTAAAGACCGATGACAGACCATTGAAGAGATGGGGACGTTGTCTGGACTATCTTGAAGCTCAGTTCCGTGAATTTTAATGGAAAATTTTGGAATGAGAAGGGTCACTACAAAATTTTCACTTTGGTTTCTGACTCACCAGGGAAAAGAGTGGAAACATGCCCTGCTGGCACTGAGATGCTTACAATGCCACTGGATCCAAAGACTTATACCCACTGGCCTATGAATGTCCTACATTCGGCATCATTTTCATCAATGTTTCATAAGTCTGAAGAAGAATTCATAGATTGGTATCAGACATATGAACTTGATCTGGCCTGGGCTGGGATGTTTTCTCAATATTTAACTGCTCTTGTATATAAATCTTTTTCTTATATACATATGAGTGTCAATGGATTTGTATCTCTAGTCTACCTGGACTAACACAACCGGAATCAACACTAAGTCAGCTTCAGTGTTGAAGTTGGTGTCATGTTTTTCTGAATAACTTACATTAATCATGCCTCTCTATGTTTATGGCCTGCCTAGAATAATGTAAAAATAAAAGTCTGTTACTATTTTCAGGAATCTCCATTCCTGAAACTTCTCATGATTATTTAAATTGGAGCAAGTTATTGAATATTGTGTAGTTTTCACAGATATGTAATAGATAATCAAATTATACCTAAAGTCACTGCCACAGTGTCTGTTATGTAGTCATACTACCAGAATTTATTATTATGGATTAATTTATTCACTCAGTAGTTGATATCAAGCTCCCTTAATAGAGGAATTAAGATGGACCAGCAGCTTGTATTTTTAAGAGGAAAATAAAGTACTTCTAGGGAGAGTGGAAAAGTTAAATAACATTATATCAAGGGATTGGGAATTATGAAGAATAATTGCTAACACATTTAAAATTATGAGAGGACTTCAATATGTTCATGGAAAAATTCCATGATATTTTAATTCCATTTTTCTGAAAACTTTTTGAAGGTTCCTCATATGCAAAAAGTCTTCCTGATATAGCCACATAACTATAAAACATTATTGATAGTGAAGAGTAATTAAAAGTATACCATGGATGAAAGATTTGAAGAATATATTTCATTGATTTTTAAACTTAGCGGCAGATAACAGGGTGGCTTTTGGTTTGTGGTTTTTTTAGATGAAGCTTTTTGGTCAGGTTATCTAACATGCTTCAATAAGTATTAATATAATTGCTATTATACAAAATACATTTTCATAATAACCTTATTTTCCAGATTGTCTAACATGAAGAACAGTAAAAAATATATAAATTAGAAAAGGAATTACTCTACATAAAATTGTTTTCCTTCAAGAAAGAAATAATATAGAATTAAAAGATTGTGTTAACTGTTACCAAGCAAATAATGCATGGGGTCTTAGTTGTTAAATCTTAGACAAAGTACTACAAAATGAGTAACAAATATGTTGATAAGAGCTTATAATTAAGTAGTCCTTAGTCTAAAAAAGTATGAGTAGAATTTAATTTAGTAAATGGTTAAATATTTTTAATCTAGTTCAATAACTACTGAAGACCAGTTTAATGATATTGGAATTGCTTATTATTCTGTCATGCTATAATTTCATTTATGTAATACATTAAAACTGTTGATGTGGAAACATCTAATATTGGATTAGAGCATTAGGGACCCTCAGAATTTCCTTTCCCCTCTCATTCCCACTGTGCTACACTCTTTCCTTCTTGTATGTAAGTATACTGCTCAAATTAAAAACAAAAATACAGGGATAGCCAAGTAAGTTCTCGCATCCATTAAAATAAATTGTTTATTTTCACACTTCTTATTATACAAGTTTGGTGTATTTGTTTTAGAGGTAAAGGAAACTTATGTGAGATGAGTAACTAGTTAATTGTCCTGTTCTTGCTTTTGATTCATGGCTACGCTGCACTTTTAAGAGAACTGTGCTCTATAGTGTTTTCAATATCTGAATTTTAAGAAGTAGATTTCCTTTCTTCTGAGACACGTCTGTGTGAGTTTAAGCCTGCACCTCTTTAATGAACAGTGAGCATATTAACCATGTGCGCTCTGCCCAGGCGATTGCTGCTCCTGTAAAGAAATGCAGGAGTAAGAGTCCCCTGAAGTGAGGGCCAGAGAAGGGGGTGGGGGAAGGGGAGCAGCTGATTGCACTGGTGATTGTATAACCCCACTGGAGGGGAGGGAACAGCCGAATTGTACATAAAAAGATGTATTGGATGGTGTAATATGCGACAACAATAATATAAAAATAAGGGTTCGGGGGTGGGGGTGGGAGCGAGGAAGGGGATCATGTGGAGCTGATATCAAGGAGTTCAAGAAGAAAGAAAATATTTGGAAACCGCGGTAGCAATGGTACAATACTGCTTGATGTGACTGAACTATGGAAGGTTATGTTATCTGTAAGCGCTCCCAATAAAATTAAGTTTTTAAAAAGAAAAAAAACAACCTTAGAAACCCACAGGCACACATCTACTCTGCCCAGTGAGCTGCGTGAAGGCAATTACAAAAAAAACCTGAGAAACCAAACCAATACCATCAAGTTAATTCCAACTCATAGAGATTCTACATAGGTTTTTTAGCGTTTGTAAAATCTCATAGGAGCACATAACCTCAACTTTAGCCTGTCAAGTGGCTGAAGGATTTGAACAGCTGATCTATGGTTAGTCACCCAACAGTCCCACCTGGGCTCCTTTACCAAGGTAATTAGTAATCTTGAATTTGAACACCAATAGATTCTTAGCAATGCCATTTTTTGTGTTACTTGTCTAAATTATTTTAACTCAATAAGAACATATATAAGTGAGTATACATATTTTCATTATGGAATCAAAGTCTAAATAATTGATGGGCTGTATTTCACACTTAGTTATATAACATGAACATTTCCCACATAAAGAACTATTACTTCAATTTATTTTATGGCTAAGTAATAGTTCACTTAAGGACATGCATTGTTGATTTAAATTATCACTTAAGAATAAATTTCTCAGACAGATTTGTTGATTCAATGAATGTGTATATTTTGATACTTTTAGTGCATTAATAAATTTTGCTAAGGAAGTTTATAGCAATTTACATGTCTATCGCCACTGAATAAAAGTAGTTAAGCCTATCCTTGCTGACTTTAGGTGGCATTTTTATTTTTATTTGTCATTTTTATTAGCCAAGAAGGCATCCTCTCTTTTTTATAAGAAATTTTGACATTTGAAAATTGAACTTTATCAGATGTATATTCTCTCTGTGTGTGCATATAGAATCAGAATTTGAACAACATTTTCATTCTGTGATTTGCCTACACCCCGATTTTCTTATTGGCTTGCACCAATGCAGACTTCTTATTCTTTTAGTAGGTAGCACCAAATCCAAGATTAATAACAGTTTCTCATGATATAATTCCAAAGAAACCAGGGATGCTTTAGTCTGGTTATGTTAGGCTTTCAGAATGAGATCTCTGTATCTGATCACTAGAGGGGCTAGCATTTTAGATATGGTGTCTGGATTCACTCTGTTGATGAAATATGGGTAGTTTAAAGAATGAGAACTCAACAAATTTCATATGGAGACGTTCATAGTTGAATCAAACATTCTACTCAAGACAATAATAGCTAAATCAGATAACTTAGCTCTGTGATTAGATGGAAAAAAGTAAGGACTATATGCCTTTCAACTCAGTTAGGTGATATTATGTAATGTGTGTGTGTGGGGGGGGGGTTGTTACTATTCCCCCCAGCACCTTTGTCTGTTTAGGCACCCTTGTCTGTTTAGGATGATACTTGGTTTATAGAACTTGGTAAACTGTAAACTGTTTGCATCTGTCTGCTGACTCTGGGATTCTGTTACAATGGGAATACACTAAGACGAATTTTCTAACTATATTTTAAAATGTATAAGTGGAGAATCAAGATCTCATTTTGGTATTATGAAGACATATTAAAATCAGAAGGATTCCAGGCACTGATGGCAATTTTGAACAGAAACACTTTATAATGCAGTGCAAAAATTGATAGCAGAATAAGCAAAAAATAAATTTGAGTAGATATTAGTGGAAATTAAGTGGCATGGAAGTGAAATAGGGAGAGGGAAAATTGCAATAAACAGCAAATTAAAGAGATTGGGAAAATTGCAACATGTTGAGATCTTCAAATTGTTTTTTTAAATAAATCTTTTTATTGGGGCTCATACAACTCTTATCACAATCCATACATACATCAAATTATTTTTATATGAAATAAAATAGATCAAGCCATACTAAGTACAAAACAGAAAAATATGTCATGAATATATGTGCTATCAAATAAGCAGAAGTCTAGTCAAAAATATATATGAATCTGAAAAGGAGAATGAAATAAAAAGGTTCATAGTGGGTTTTTAGGGAGAAAACCCCACATTTTTAAGTATAAGTTAAAGAAAGCATTTTATTATGCAGAGAAGATGGTAACAGTATTAAAAACTTAAAGAATTAACTTTAATGAAGACGATTTGTGCCAGTACAATAAATTAGTGAAATAGAAGTTACACAGAACTATTTGGGGCTGGGAAAGTCATGGAGATCATATAGCCTGACCTACATAATAAATTAATTTTAGCACAATAGTTCTGAGCTCTACTTACTCAATATAGCCTTAATAGGGTACTCATAACCGTATATAATGAATTCTAATTTTAAATGTTTGATTTATCAAACCATAGATAGGTAATCACCAGGTTATGAACTGTTTGTTTATTTTTAAGTTGAATTTGTAGGTAAGTTTTAACCAGTACATGTGATTCTTACATGGCCTTATTTTAATGTAAAGAAGGGGACTCTGCGGTGCAGTATGTTTATCATTGGGTTGCTATGTGAGAGCCTGGCAGTTCTACCTCACCAGCATCTTCATGGGAAAAAGATGAGGCAGCCTACTTCCATGAAGACTTACGGCCTTAGAAACTGTAGGAAGTGTTCTCTGTCAGAATCGGCAGTGGTTTGGTTATTATTTTGGTTAGGGTTTCGGTGAAGGAGAAGGCTCAGAGCTTTTTCAATGATTTCAAATTGTACAAGCAACAAGTCCAGGTGATAGTGATGAACAATTCATTGATAAGGTTGATTCAGGAGTTCCCACGTGAAGGAAAATTTGAATAACATTAAAGGGCAAGCAGGAGTTGATTGTCAGAGGTAAACTTTTAACCTGGCGAGTGCCAATCATAAGCTATTTGTAGTATTTATTATGTCTGTATTTACAAAAATGTTATAAAAATACAAGAAAGGTAACTAACTTTTAAAAATACCTTGACTGAGATATAACATACAACTTACAACTCATCCATTTAAAGTGTCTGTTAATAGTTTTTCGTATATTCACAGATATGTGCACCACCACCAAAGTCTACTTTATAATATTTTCATCATGTAAAATAATTTCTATACTTTTATGTGATCAACCTGTTTACCTTCTTTCTCTCCTAACACAAAAATGCTACCATATACTCATCTTTACAGATTTCCCTTGCCTATTTTTTAAATCTAGAAAATTCCACCCAAGTATTCACCAGAAATGATGAGGACAAACCTTTGTTTCTGTGCTCAAAGGGAAAGCACAATCACCAATAAATATCTATCTATTTTTTCCTCTGGGTTTTGTAGATGTTCTTAATCCATTTTAAAAAGTATGTTCTATTCCTAGCTTGTTAGTGTTTCGATTAAAATGCATTTTTTCAAATACTTTTATTATGACTATTGAGATGACCACATGTTTTTTGTTTTTCATTTCATTAATGATTCTGTATTGCTGGGATGAGTTCTTTTACCTCAAACTCCTTTTTGGGGGCATAGACATCATATAAGTTTATATGAAATAGGTCAATGGCATTCCTTTTTTTTAAGCTGTTCAAATCTGACTTCTAATCATAAGCATAAGTAGGTCAGAGAGGTAAAAGTACGAAAAGAGAAAAAAGGGGTTATAGTGAAGATGGCAGTTTTGCACATAGTATGAAAGAAATGATCTCTTATGATAGGCAGAAACAAATGTAGGGGGCACCAGCTGGATGAAATGGAAGTAATGCTGAAAGAAACCCTGCGGTGGCCTGAGGATCTGAGCAGTTCCGCAGGGGTGATCCCGTCCAGTTAAGGGGTAGTCTGTAGTCTGTGATAGCTGCAGACTGTCCTATGTGAAACTGATCAGACACTCCCCTGGGAAAATTGTGGGAGCTGGGCCAGTAGGAGAGGACTAGCAGTGGGAAACTGGTGGATGACGGGGTGATGAGCCCAGCGTGAGCTGATGAAATGTCCTGGGGACTTTGCAGCAAGAGATGAGAGTAGATATGACTGTTGTCTTCCAGTGTGTAGAGAGCTCCCAGGGACACTCCCTAACTTCGCTGGGCCTACACCACAGCATTGTGGTGAGGGGTAAATGGGTAGTTGAGTTGGCTAAATGTTCACCTGCTAGACTGGAGGTCTAAGTCCACTTAGAAACACCTTTGTGAGAAAGGTCTAGCTATTATTTCTTTTTAAAAAATAGTCATTGAAAATCCTATAGGGCACAATATTATTCTGACACACATGAGATTCTCATGAGTCAGATTGGACATAATTTCATTTGCTTATAGGCAAAGCACACACAATGGTGCCCAATACATTGTTATTCTTATGACCTTTTTAGTCATCTTAATGTGTTGCTCGGAAGAGTAAATGGAACAACTAGCTCAGTGCCAGGTCTTTAGGGACCATTCCCCAATGTTGCTTGTTTTCGATAGTAGCAATGTCTTGCCTTGTATTGTTGTCCCTGCATTATTGCAAGGAGACCTGGTGGTGCTGTTTGTTAGCTAGTAACGAAGTGCTCGGCTACAAAAGACACGTGGTTTAAACGCACCAGCTTCTCTGCCAGAGAGAGGCGAGGCAGGCTGCTCCTGTAAAGACCATAGCCCTGAAAGCTCTGTTGCAGTTTCACTCTTTCCTAGGAGCTACTCTCCTGGAAGTTGGGATAGACTCAACATCAATGATAGTTATCAATGGTTATCAAGAGGCAGGGGGCATTGGATGTATTGCTTGGATTCAAACTCTGGCTTTATCACCTACTGGCTTTGTGATGTCATTTATTGGTGCCCTGTTTTCCTCATCTGTATAATAGAAATAACATAGCACCTGTTTCACAGGGTAGTGAAATTGCATTCATCCATTTTTACAATTGGGTTAGCAGGACTCAAGGGAGACCAAAACATGGTTTCTTGAGCCCGATCATGGAGCTATTGTGGTGTTGTTTCGCATATGTTTTTGTGTCGAAAGCAAATTATCAGCCAAGTCCATGTTCCAGAGTTAGAGAAAGAGACTCTATCTCTTGTCACCAAGAACTGCAGAGGAACACTGCAAAGGGAGAGAACAACAATTGTGATTAAACAAACAGGGCATCGACATCTTTGAAAGCTTTTCTTACTAAAAACATTATTCAAACGCTTATGAAGAATTAGCTGTCCCTAAGTCTTTCTTTTGAGATCATTAAATAACATTAGAATTTGTCATTCAATTTGCTGACACTATTTTGATTTACCATCATTTAAAAATGATAAATATATGAAGACCAAATGGACCACATTTAAATGGTTCTGCCTGGGAAGAATGATTTTGGTCATGGATCATTGATATAAATGTTGCCAAATTACATGCAGATGTTTAGTTAAATAGAAATGAAAATAGAAGTTTTGAGGTTTTCCAGGACAAAAGGGTAGGAGAGAAGTGAAATACAGCTATTGCAGGTGACTGGTATTGTATGCAGAGGTAGGTTTGTTGTTTATTCATCACTCTTTAGCATAAATATCACTATAATTCTAGTAATCTAGAAAGCTAGACTCCAGGGAAAATTTATAGTTTAGATTTTCTTAGATCTTTACTTTAATATCCTAAAAATTTGTTTTAAACCATGTTGCTGTTGTACTTTCTTTTATTTTTCCCCAAAACAGAAGCAAGTGAGATTGAGGAACTGTGGATAAATGAAATGGATAAAATTTAAAAAGCCATTCATCTGCTCTGAGTGTAGGCATTGCTTTTACCTTGAATGCATTGGAGGATTCAGGGAAATTTTTATAATTCTTCTGCCCAACTAAGGATCCTGTCAATGTAGAAGTCTGCATTTAGATCATAACAAAAATTAAATTTAAGAGTACTTTTGAATGTCAGCTTTAATATTTTTCCAAAGAACTTATTAGGGCATTTTCTACACTTGTTGTAATTTATCAAGTAATATGTGTTATTTGTAACTATTTGAATAGAAAAAATACAATATAAATTATGTATACAAAGATTTTGGGCAAATTTGGTTTTTTACTTCATTTTTAAATGTCCTTCGGTTGAAAATTGAATTATCTGTATTTATCTTGTGGCAGAATATTGCCAAATAAGGTCAAAGCTTTTGATTCTTTAGCAGGTTTTTTTTTTTTAATGCAGAATGTTTGAGGATTCTGTTTCTAAGCCATGATGTCACTAAACAAAATAGTAAATGACAGAGGTAGCATTCAGATGGCATGCACTATTTTCCATCCTGACCTGCCTAGTTTAAGTTAGAACTTTCTTGTAGCATTAGTCAGTTAAACTTTGGATAACCTTGGATGGAATGACTGATTAAGCATCCAAATACTAAGCAAAAGATTAGTTGTTCAAACCTTCCCAGAGGCACCTAGATAAAAAACTCTTGTCATCTGTTTCCAAAAAGACCCAGCCTTTAAAATCCTGTGCAGCACAGATTTACACATGGGTCACCAGAAGGCAGTAACGACGCAAAGACATTGCTTTTGGTTATTGTTGTTTTGTTTAAGAGAGGTTTGGTATTTATTCCTCGTGGCATTTTGGAATGTATAAAATGCTATATAATTTTTCTCGCAACTTTATTTTCCACTTACTTCCATATCAATGTATAGATCCGTGGTGCCAAAAAGGTAATAATTCTTACCTGCTAACAGAAAGGGTTGACAATTGGGACCCATCCAAGCAGTGCCAAGTGAGAAAGAATGATCTGTGAGAGACTTCTTTAAAGATCGACTGCCTCCTTTGACTCCAGGCCCTCCAGCAACACACATGAAGTTCTGCTTCCTCCTAGCAGGGAGTCATGACTTTGTTGTGGGCGTGTCCTGCGCAGTAAGCACAATGGTTGATTTTGACCTGTAGCTACCCAATCGGAAGGGTAGAACTGCTCCTGTGGGTTTCCAAGACGGTAACTCTTTGTGGCCATAAGAGCCCTGTCTGGTGGTTTTGAACTGCTGCTTTTGTGTTTAGCAGCCCAACCCGTAACCCACTGTGCCTCCTCAGATCCTTGTGGTTGGCACCAAGGACACACTAACTACATTTTGATTAAGCAAACAATTCAATGTATAAACAATTGCATTTACTTGATCTTGACATGAGAATATACCTAGTTATATATTACCTTTAAATATATATCCATTGCATATTTCTATATAGGTATAATGTGTAATTTTAACTTTCTCTGACAACATTGTCTTCATCTTGTCAATCAAATTAAAATCAAACCTTACTTTTTCTTGGAATTTAAGAGACTTATTTTCAAATACAGCTTTTATCCCCATAGTTATAATTACTCAGTTAGAATTTGTATATTAATTATATTTTAATATGCAAAACTTCATCTATTGCTCAACTTGACAAATAATCTAATTAACCCTGTATTTTGAGAAATACAGTTTTGTAATTGCATTCTATAAGCAATAAAATGCACTTGAAACTAATGGGGATTTTAAAATTTATTTTCCCATTCTCTGTCTTTTACACTCTGTTTCTCTCTCTCCCTCTCCTCTTTGTCTTATGAAACTTAATGGAGAATGAATTTCAAGTCCTTTGATTGATATTCAAATTAAAGTTAGTAGTATGCCAGCTCTGTGGGGGGAAAATGGTGCAGCTAAATTCAGAACAATTATAAAGAATATTTTGTGTAGATTGAAATATATATTGCTTGGTTGTTTTTTTAATGTTTGTTTTCTTTTAAAAAAATAATTTTATTGGGGCCTCATACAACTTTTATCACAATCCATACATACATTATTTGTATAAAGCACATTTGTATATTCATTACCCTCATCATTTTCAAAACATTTGCTCTCCACCTAAGTCCCTGGCATCAGCTCCTCATTTTGCCCCACCTCGCTCCCCGCTCTCCACTCCCTCACGAACCCTTGATAATTTATAAATTATTATTTTGTCATATCTTAACACTGTTCAACGTCTCTCTTCCCCAGCTCCCATTTCATTACATGCTTTTGTTTTATGTTAAATATAATGACTATTTCTAAACTGAAATGGACATGATCTTATTGCAAAAGTAATTTATTACCTGAGTGACTGTGGAATTTATTGTGAGAAGTAAGTAAATGTGTACAAATGAGAAGGTTTTGTAATATGAGGGATATATAGATATAGTTTCAGTTCATAAATACATACAAGTACAGGTTATTCAAACAAACCATTTAAACATTTCTCCTTATGAGGACAGAGCTTCAGACAATTTCTGTCAGTAATACACTTGTCTTAATCTCATAAGTGAACCTGCAAAAACAAAAGAGTCCAATGAAAAGAATCAACCCCAAGGGAATCAGCTTGGCCAGTTAAATTCAAGACAGGGGGTCAACTCAGAAGGTTTTATCAACTGTATTTTTGTGACTGTAAAGGTTAAACTTGTAATTTTTATTCTTAAAGACACAGCTCAACCTCAGATGCCTTATGAAGAAATTTTCAGAAAATTAAAAACTGCATTAGTGAGAGCAAGGCTGGGAAAGCTCCACTGAAGCGCTATCATCATAAATAAACCATCATTTTTACAGGCTAGCAAGGGTGCACTATGAGAATTTCATTGTGAAACTTTTCCTCATCCACCCTGCAGCTCTGTTCTTGCCCTTTCTGAAATTTTAAAAATTGCTGTTCCCCAAACAGAAATAATATTGAAAAGAAATATGATCTGAGTTCCTTTAGTATGGCAAACTGCCTTTGACATGGTGAAACCCAGAGAGGCAGCATTGTCTGAGAAAGGCTTGGAGAGACGGGATGATTGCCTTTGGAAATGTGTTGACCTATAGATGGAGAAAATTTCAAGGAAAATTAACTTAACATTTTAATATTTTTGTTTCATAAAAGTTCCTTTGATTTTGTAACCAGACATTTTGAAACACTCTGGTGGTTAAAGCACTGTGTAAATGAATACTTTTTTAACATTGCCATTAGGACTCTTCTACTCATTGTATTATCAGAGTTTATTATCCCTTTCCTTAATTGGTTTTTTCAAAGTCACTTCACACTTCTAATAGCATTTCTTCCCTATTCAATAATCCGAGGTGGGTTTTAACTTTTGACTTAGGGTTTCACATATGGTTAAGGAGGAACAGAGTTGTTATTTCTCCGTTAGCCAGTGACATGGCATTGTTGTTGTTAGGTGCCTTCACGTGGGTCTTGACTCCGAGCAACCTGCCGTGCAACAGAGCAAATCACCGCCAGCTCTTGCCCACTCCTCACAGTTGTCTGATGTTTGAGGCCATTGTTGAGCCCCTGTGTCAAGCTCCCTCCGAGACGGCTTCCCTAGACGGCTTCCCTCTCTCTTTTGTCCCTCCGTTTCATCATGCTTAATGGCCTGCTCCAGGAACTGGTCTCTCCTGGTAACACGGGAAAGTAGAAGAAATGAAAAAGTCGCTGCCAGCCTTGCCTCTACTGGCTGTCCCCTTGGAAGGCTGTGGTATTTTCAGTATGCTTCTCCAGCATCACGGTTCCAATGTACCAGCTTTCCTTCTGCCTTCCTTAGTCAATGTCAACTTAACATGCATGAGATCACGGAGAACACCTTTGTCTTCAAGGTAGCTTTCTTTAACAACCTTAGCACACTACTTCCCTTGTGTCAAACCAGGTAGTATTCCCCTGTTCCATTTGCAAAGGGAAGTGTTCTGGAACTGTTCTCCATCATCTCTGGAGTTTATGGGCCACACAGTTCAACTCCTTTGCATAACTGATTAAACACAAATCAACATCTTTCTGGTATCTCTATTTTCAACTAATATCCATCCGATGTGTCTGGTGATACCTCTTGTTCCACATGCTCTTCTGTATCTGGCCTGAACCTCTGACAGCTCCCTATCAATATACTGCTGCAAATTTTGTCAGATGATTGTATTAGACAGAATTCTCTAGAGATGCAAAACCAGGACACTTAGAGTGAAAAGGAATAATGACAGCAAAGTCGTCCACACAGCAGTGCACAGAGATAAGTCAATGCATTTTCATGGGTCAGCTAACACACTGAAGGTCTTCCCAACTCACCCAGCCGCTAGCTGAAAGGCCAATGTAGCAGAAACTCAGAGGACAAGGTGGCAAAGCGTACCAGAGTAAAGTGTAGCGCAGTGTGGTGAAGCTAGCCACGGTGTGGCCTCACGGTGTAGTGATGGCAGGAGGTGAGGAGAGGTGGCAAGGTAAATGAAATTGGCCCACAGGGAGCAGACAGACGAGATGGAGTGAGTGCCCTGGTGCTGTGGCTTGGAATAGCACAGCACAGCAATGTAGTCCATGGGTGTCTCAGCAAGGATGCTCAGTGCTGCAGGCCTACAGATAGCATGACACCTTGATTAAGCAGTGAACTAATTTGACCACCAAGAAGGGAGAGAGATGAGCATCCACTGGGCCATATAATTCACCATCACCTCCAAAGGATGTCGCCAGGCTGCAACCTGAGCAAGAGGCTAAACCACAACCGTATCTTCTTACAGGTTCCATTGTGGCACAAAACCCGCATCTATCACAATGATCTCCAGCAAAACTTTATATGAATGCGATATTAATGATATATAATTTTTGCATTCTAGTGGGTCATTTTTCTTTGGAATGGGTGACCTCTACCATTCAATTGGCCACCACCTGCCAAATTTCTTGGCATAGATCAATGAGTGCTTCATCAGGTTTTAAACATTTTAATTGTTATTCCATAATTACTGGAGCTTTGTTTTTTGGCTAATACATTCCGTGCAGCTTGAACACCTTCCTTCATCACCATTTGGCTGTTATTCCTATGTTTACCCCTGCAAGTGGTTGACTGTCAGCTAGTTCTTGTTGGCGCAGTGACCCTGTGGATTCTTCCCATCTTCTTTTGATGCCTCCTGCATCACTCACTGTTCTGACCATAGACCCCTTTGATATTACACCTCAAGGCTTGCGTTTTTCTTGAGTTCGTTCAGTTTAAGAAATGCCGAGCATGTGTTTCCCTTTTAGCATTCTAACTTTGTCTTTGCATTTATCATTGTATTTTACTTTACCTTCTTGAGCTACCCTTTGAAATTTTCATTTTTTCCTTTTTTTAAATCTATGATCTAGATAAAATTTCAGAGCCTCTTCTGACATCCACTGATCTTTTCTTTCTTAACTTTTTATGTCCTTTTATTGAACTTTTCATTCTTCATGAATGATGTCCTTGATTCACAGCAAGGCGATGATCCCACAGTTCATCAGGTCTTCTGTCATTATTTAATGCATCAAATCAGTTTTTGAGGTGGTCTCACAATTTGTCACTGATGGACTTGCTTTAATTTTTGTCAACTTCAACCTGAACTTACATCTGAGCACATGATCATATCTTCAGTCTGCCACTGCCCTGATTTTACCTGGTAATATTAAACTTTTCCATCACCACTTTTCACCAATATAGCTATTTTGGTTTCTGTGTAGTTTATCTGAAAAGTCCATGTATATAGTCACCTTTTGTTTCATTGTTAAAAGGTATTTGGGATTAAGAAGTCTTTGTTCTGGCAAAATTCTATTGTGTGATCTTCAGCTTAATTTATTTCACCAAGATCCCCCCCCCCCATTTTATTGGAGGCTCTTAAAACTCTTGTTACAAACCATACATCAATTGTATCCAACATATTTATACATATATTCCATTGTTCTTTTCTAGACATTTACTTTCCATTTAGCCCTTGGGATCAGCTCCTGCTTTTTCCCTCCCTGCCCCCAACCCTCATGGACCCCTGATAGATTGTAGATTTTTCACTATTTTCCAATCTCACTGGGACTGCTGTCTCCCTTCGCCTCTGGTTTCTATTGTTCTTCCCCCTGGCTGGGGTGTGTGGTTATGTGCCATTCATTGCAATTGGTTCCCCCCTCCATCCCCATTTCTCCCCACCTTCTCCCTACCCTTTGGGTATCTCTATTCCCATTCCTGTTCCTGGGTTCCATGTGCTGTGAGTTTCATCTCTTGCCTATACCTATGTACATGGTCCCCTCTAGTCTAGATTGGGAGACAGCATTGAGGTTGTGATAGAGGGGTTGGGGAGGCCTCCAGGAAACAGGTATATTGCCTGACCCATTAGTGCTCTACTACACCCTGATTAACTCAGGCCCTCCCTGCGACCCCTCTGTGATGGGATGCTCCATTGTCCATAGATGGGCTTTGCATCTCCGCTCTAACCCCCCTCCATTCCCACCAATTCATTTTTGTTTGCTTGTTTACTGTTTGTTGTGAATCTTCTGATGCCCATCGTGCAACCTCAACACCTCACACTCTCACCAGCTGGTGTGCTTCTTCCATGTGGGCTTGTTGCTTCACTGTTGGATGGCCTCTTGTTTAACTTCAATCCTTTAAGACCCCAGATGCTATATCTTTTAATAGATGGGCACTATCCTCTCTGTTTTTACCACATCTGGTTATGCACCCATTGTGTCTTCAGCGATCTTGTGTGTGTGAGGTGTGGGTGGGAGGGAGTGAGCACCACAAAATGCCAGATTGTTAGAACAATGTGTTCTTGTATTGAATGGAGGTATGAGCTGAGGCCCAAGGCCCATCTGCAGCTTCAGTGTATTGTTTTATACATATGTGTACATAGGTTAATACCACAATTGTTATGGATTAATGTGTTTGCATAAATTCACACCTCTGTTAATCTTCCTTCTTTACTTCCTAGAGCTTGCCTCTATTTCCTTTAACCTCCTCCTGCCCTGCCATCACTATCTCCCTTCATCCACCTCTTAATGCTTCCTCTCCACTAGCTGGTGTTGCTCGAATACTCACAGGATATCTAACTTCTCCTAGATGCCAGTTCCTCTTCCCTAGTTGTTCCCCTGTCCATGACACCATCACCTCACCACCCACTTTTCCCCATCTCCTTCTTCCCCCTCTACCTTCCAGGGCCACTGACCCACTGCATTCTCCCCGGTCTTCCCTCCCATGGCTCAACCCATATAAATAGGCAAACCATCCATGTCCTAGTCCAAACAATAAGAAACCCTGCATGGAGCTGCTGGGACACAGAAAGGACTGTGGGACTACCAACAGCTCAAGGCATGTTGCTCCCGAACTGGAGCACACGGAGACGGGACAGCAATGGGGACACATGATGAGGAGACAGTGTGGGAATGGAGCATAACAGATCAGTAATCAGAGTAAAGCCGAGCGTGGACCCCTGAGGAACCCCAAGAATGGACTTTGGATGAGGAGGGGCAGTCCCCGGATCTCCCTCAGGACCAGGGCGAAGGGTCCCATAGGAACCAGAAAACAGACCTGGATCTATCTGGGGTCTTTTTTCTGTTTTTATTCCTCTCATCTTTTTCTCTTCCCTATTCTTTCTTCAAGACTATTTTTTTCCAACTTTCACGTTCCAATTGTCAATAGTCATCATGTATCTTGATTGCATGTTTGACCAATTTCATACTGAATACGCTCATAGAATTCTTCAGTTTCTTCATACTAGTTTCATGTTTGGTGCATAAATTTCAAAAGTAGTTGTATTAATTGGATCAGTTTGTACTTAGATAGACATTTTCCTATCACAGGCAGCTCAGTACTTCAACGTAGATCTTGAAATGTCCTTTTGCGTGAGGATTGCAACGCCATTCCTCTTGATTGTGGCATTCCCAACATAGTTAACCGTATGGTTTTCCAATTCAAATGACCAATTATCTGTCCATTTTATCTCACTAATGCCTAGAATATCTATCTATGTGTTTGACTTATTTGTAATGATTTCCAGTATTTCGAGAGTCACACTTTATCCTTTTCAAGTTCAATTATTATATTGACTCTCATTTTAAGTTTTTCTCCATCAGGAAATAAAGGTTCCATAGCTTTCCTACAGGATTATGCATCATTATGATCAACTCTACTTTGAGAAGGTTGCTCTTCCTCAGTCATATTTTGCATGACTTCTGACCTCAGAGACTCGTCTTCTGGCATTATCTATAACAATGTTTGCTTTAGTCATTAGATTTCCAATAACTGACATGTTTTGAGGTTTTAGTGTCTAATTCCTCTGAAATTAAGTCTATTTTGTTTGCATAGTGTTTCTCTGGAATCTCTATTGAAACTTGTTCACCTTGGGTAACCCTGTTGGTACTTGAAATACCAGCAGCATGACTTTCAGTTTCATAGTACTGCTCAAGCCACCCGAGTGTAAGAAACGTGACAAGCGCCACAGTTTAACATGGCTCCTGTCTAATGAGGGAGAAAGTAGATCAGAATATGATGGTCTTTCAGTTATAGAACAATCTTACTGTGTGAACATGGAGCTAGCTTGAAACTTTTGTCCATGAATTTAAAGAATTGAAAATATTGACATGTAAAATTGAAAGCAATATATGTATTTATATGAAGCATTTTAAAAATGTATAATTTATATGAGTTATTTACTTAAATAATTGTGATTACTTATTTATTGTAGCTTTGTCATGGTCTATTTTAGATTTTATTCTTAATTAATTTTTCAAAATCAAAATTAGTTAATTTGTAAATTGTATTCAAGCTTAAAAATAATCAAATTAACCACATTAAATAAATAGACTTTTAAGAAGATTTACTCATTTTACTTTTAAAGTGGGCAGAGATTGCTTTTCAGGATCAGACATTATGTAGCATTCTGTTAATGACTATTGGGAATAAATCAGATAGTTACACACTATCAAACTACTTATCATCTAGATTGGATTACATGACAAAGTGATATCCAAAACTGAGTTACAGTACTGAGTAGTGGTATCCATAGTTAAGAAACCATGGTGGTTAGTGGTTAAGCATTGGGCTTAACTGGAAGATTAGCATGTAAATCCATGAACTGCCCCCAGGAGTAACATACGCTCATGGTCTGCTTCCGTAAAGATCGTAGCAGTTCTGTTCTGTCTGACAGAGCACTCTGAGTTGGATTCAACTAGACTTTGGTTTTTGGCTTGGTATGCTTGAATTAGCCATAGGTTTTATGAAAAAGAGCAAATTTGTTTATAGCAGTAAGTTAATTTTGACCTACAGTTGCACACAGTGTTTTATAACTTTTCTCATTTCATATAAAACATTCATGAATGTCTTACACCTAAAAAATCTATTTGTAATAGTTTGAACTTAGTAAGAGTGTCTGCATACGTGCAGTGCTAGTTTAATGGTCAAATGTAGACGTAGCCGAATCATTTGAAGAAATTTGAGAGTTTTCTCTTGAGCCACGCGTGTTTCCTCTGAAGGAAGAGGGCCGAGAATAGGATAACCATAGGAGAGTATTTATTTTGAGCCAAAAAAATAGTGATTTCTTTGTGACTCCTTGCTCTTTCCATTTAACCAAGAAAAAGGATCAGAGGCTATCTAGTTAGTAAATCATCTTTATTTCCAATTACATCTTGTCTTGGAGACCTGGAAAATATCATGACAGCTTGCCCATTTCAGGCTTTCAAAAAGGCATTGGATAATCATTTTCAAGTTCTTGTTGGTATTATTCCTCAAATCCGCATTTGTACTAAGTCATCCTTGATATGTCCTTGACCCTTTATTGAATCCATTGAAAATTAAAATATATAAATCCACAAAATGTTCTGATATTACGCATTCACTATATGATAGTAATGATAAAAATCTCAAACATTTCCTGATTCATTAGTACCCAATGCTATAGAAAAAAAGATGCAAACTAATTACTTCTGTGATGGAGGAAAAACAAAAATCAATATCAATTTAGAGTATTATGCTCTGCATTATATCTGCTCACAAATAATTTGTTTTAGCTATTTGTTAAGCCATTTATTAATGCATTTTAAAAATAAATCTGGCTGACATTTAGGTATTTTATTAAATACAATAAATGCCAGGAAAAATTGAATTAAGAAAGCTTGTAATATGCTTTACTACTAGCTGAAAAATTTTTTGTGGCTATAATTGCTTCTGCTCTATATCAAGAATTAATCTGTTCTTAGGCCAGAGAATGATTTTTTTTTCATTGCTGGAGGCCATGACCTTTTTGTTGATAGCTGGTTATTAACAGCTTCACCTTATGTTGTATTCCTTTGATTTGCCAGGAATTTGATTATCAGCCTTGAGCAGAAGTGATAATTATGACAAAAGGAGGAGAATCATTTAGAGAACAATGCAGTCGTTGAACAATGACCAGTGCAGCAGTGTGAGTTTGGCAGTCTCACATGCAAGCTCTGAGAGCGCGCCTATCAGACCCCAGGCTGCGCTCCATCACTGCCTCTTCAAACCCTATGCAGGAGTGTGTGCCTGAAGTCTAATCTGTGTTTCAGCCTCCTGTAGCCTGTGTTTAAAACAATAACAACAGCAGCAGGAGCAGCAGCAGCAATAACAAAGACACAAACTCTGTGATAGATGATCATGTTTTAAATTTAGTTCTAATTTTCAAACTTTCGAAATCTATTGGATAGAAATCATATATCATGTATGTTCTGAAGTTGAAGTGAGGGATGCCAAGTTCTTAATTATGGAATTCCTAGTTCTATATTGTTCCAGTTTTGTAAATTTTATTCCTACTAAATTGAAATTGAACTCACTTCTATTTATTTGTTTTGCTCTGTGAATAAAATGTTATGTGGGAGGGGAGGATGAAGGAAGGGACTATAAAGTTTGAACTTTAAATAAATTGTTTATTTAACAAAGCATTAATTAATAGCATACCTTGTAGGGGAGTTTCATGAATTTGAGTTAAATGGTGTATATTTAACAAAGTCCTTGCAGCGCCGATGTAGGAATGCATTTTCATTTTCTCTGATAAAACCTTCACTTCTGGGTATTCCTTGTATGTCTACCAAGGGTTTCTCTGTCTCTGTCCATTTTTTCGTGTGAAGTGCATAAAAAAATAGAGTCCACCACTTCTGCCTTCTAGCACTGCTAAGGAGCTGTTATTCACTCTGTCCATAAAACAGGTTGTCGAATGAAACATATATTGGTGCATCCCATTTATCAGTTTATTCATCCATGTTTTATATTTACCCAGCATTGGCAAGCATTCACTATACGCTGCACAAGCATGGAACAATATAACATTTTTGTTAAATCGTGATGGCTATGAAGCGTAGGTGCTTTCATAGACTTTTTAAAAAATGTATTAAGTTTTAGAAGAAAAGCTAAGTAACATTTCTCAACCTTGATGAACTCCTAAATGGTACAAATCTATGCTGAAAGTTGTGCTCTTGCATGGATTAGTTTTGTTACAAAATAACAGTAGCTAAAACAAAGTTTGCTTTACTGAGATAATCGTATACCATACAATTCACCTTTATAAATGTAGACTGTCGTTATTTTGGGGTTTTTTGTTTTTATTTTTTATTAAATCATTTTATTGGGGGAGGCTCATACAACCCTTATCACAATCAATACATCCATCCATTGTGTCAAGCACTCCTGTACATTTGTTTCCCTCATCATTCTCAAAACATTTGCTTTCTACTTGAGGCCCTGGTATCTGCTCCTCATTTTCCCCTCCTTCCCCACTCCCCTCCCCCATGAACCCTTGATAATTTTAAAATTATTTTCATTTTGTCATATCTTACACTGCCCATGCCCCAGGGAGGAGAGTATATGTCGATCCTTGCAATCTGTTCCCCCCATTATTTTGATAGTGCTCTGTTAGGTCTTGTGCCAATCAGTACCCCAAGGTCAGTGGCTCAAACCCACAAGTTGTTTCTCTAAAAAAGGTGAAGTTGTCTGCACCTGTCAAGATTTACAATATCATGAAACCTGGGTCAATATGAGTGGGAATTGACATGGTGTCATTTCCTTCACTTATTGAATAATTAGTAAACCTATGCAAGGTTTGAATAATTAGTAAACATAATGTGCAAGTATGTAACACTTTATTCTCTTGGACCAAAAAATATTCTGTATTTATTTATATCTTTTTCTGTTTTTACTCATTTATCCCCACCCCTGCTTCAGCCATAGGGAAGTATGTAGAGGTAGGTAGTTAATTAGTTGATAAAAAATAGGTGGATATATAGGTATAAAGAAGCAGGAAGATGAGTAAATAGACTTACAGTTGCTATGGAGTCACCTCCAATTCCTGGCATCCCTTTGTGCAACAGATGGAAATGTTTCTGGGTCCTCCCGGTCACTGGCAGGTGTGAGTTGCACCTGTGCGCCGGTTCATCTCATGAGATCTGTTCTGTGCTCTCACTGGCTCTCTGCTCTACTAAACAAGGTGCCCTCCTCTAAGAATTGATACTTCCTGATGAAGTGCCCAAAGTAAGGCAATGGTTTGCTGTGATTTACAAGGCTTTCGTGGGCTGATTTATGAAAGTAGACCACTGGGATGTTCTTTGTAGTCTGTCTTAGAATGAAAACTCTTCTTCGGAAACATGTCCTTTCGCGATGCTCCTGCTGCTATTTGGAATAGGAAACAGCTGATGGTCCCAGCCCTATGCGACCACTAATTCCCTTTCAGTCTCTGTGGATAAGACAACTCGGATGTTTTCATGTGAGCCAGCAAAGAAGGACAGCTCCAAGTTTATGGTTCCTTCGCCCTGGAGACACCTCTCTGACCTCTGCCTCCTTCAGCTGGATCCTTATCTGAAAGGTGTCTGCGGAGTCGTGCCTGAGTTGTAGAAAAAAAGTTTTTTCATAAGTTTTTCCTAGCACATGTAGGAAAATGGAATCATATATAAAAAACATGTTTTGCCTCACAATAGATTATCACTTTGGGATTTTTCTTTTTTGTTTCCTAAAATAAATTAGATATGGCCTCTTTATTGAACGTTTATTCTGATTTACTATAATTTTATACTATGTACTAGGAATTGAGAAGAAAAATTATATTCTTGTTTTCTGTGATGGGCTAGTCAAAAATATAGTATCAATGAAGGATCATTTGACAATGTGACAAATTTCTTATAGTGGAATAGGAAGCTGAAGATTCCTGAATAAGAAGGAATTTTCGCTTATAAATTACTTCTTTGAAAGTTTATGTTTATATATGTCATATCTATTAATTCCATCATTAACATATAATTAAATTATTTATTAATAGTTTAAGCAATAATTGAATCATTTGATATTGAATTTTCTCTGTTACAAAAGTATATTAGCATATGCAGATAATTTGAAAAATAGTACATTGTATGTGTACTCATTGGAAAATATTAGTTGCGTTATTAATATACACAATTTATATTCAAGAGAACATGTTCAGAGACTGATTCTATTAGCATTTTTAAAGTTTTACACACTCTTTGACATTGATTATGATTAAAGAGTGACCGTAGGGAGCAAAGTGATGTTCTCTCTCTTATGAGCAAGATATTTAACATCTTCTCCCTTGGATTTATATGGTAATTTAGACAAAACACTTCTGGCCTCGGTAATTAGGAAAATAATGAATGGGTACAGTGAGCTTTATCATGTCACGTGATCAGACCCAACAAATGTTGTATCAGTCAGTGCTATATATTCTACATAGTAACAATGATTAAAGGATAGGCTTTTTCTACTATGGTCTGTGGTATGTTAAGAGCATTAATATTGTATGTGATGATTTCAAGTAATTCTATTTTTTAAACACCTGAAAATAGCTAGTTAACCTATTGATAGCATATGAAGATAGAGAGAGATAAGATTATTTTTGATAACTTATATTGATAGATTGATGTCTGAAGGATTGGCTCACAGGATTGTGGGAGATGACAAAGTGAGGCCAGTTTGTCTTCCAGTTTGGCCAGGGCATGAGGTGAGATTAATCAGTATAAGATTTTTATTATGATCAGAAGGTATAATAATCCCGGAGGAAACTTCCCATTTTGCTTTTATGATCTCCAATTGATTGAATGAGGTTCATGTACATTATGGAAGGAAGATGGCTTTACTTAAAAAATCAACTGATTGAATCACATGTAAATACTTCTTAACAGCTTATTACCTAGAACTGGACGACACAACTGGACCCTATAGCTTAGCCAGGTTGATATAAAAAAGTAGCTATCACAACCAACTGATAGGGGCCTACATATAAGTCTACAATGTTATCAGATAGGAGACTAATAGAATGTTCACGTGTTATTGTATACGCTCCCTTGACAGGTATCCATTTAAGGATCTATTTGAAATATACTTAAAAGAGGTTGTGCATGGGGTAGCATGGAAAGGAATATCACACAGGTATAGGTACTAGAAATAGTTGATTTTAACCCAATCTGGTTTGTTAAATACCCAAAATTGGATTACATCACATTAGTACTTATTAAGGAATGCACTCTGTTTAAAGAAGGGAGACATATTTACCAAGTGAGAAGTTTAACTTCTAACCAGGAATTAACTGAAACATGCTTTGATATTATATGATATTTGCTTAATAAAACCTCAAGAAATGATCTTGTTTTCTTTTCATTTTTGGTTTGCCATGTTTTTCATAGGTTTATGTGTTTACTATCAACTCACTACTGCACTTCTACATAATACACGATACCATTGCTCTAGTTTATGAATATTTCATTTCTTATTAGTAAAACTTTTTCACAAATTATAATGACATACTCTCAACAGAGGATTTTTTAGCATCATTTTTATTGTGGTATACTAAGTGATAACACTTGTGCTACCCTAGCAATATGTATTTTAAAATTTGAAATCACCTCATCAAAGAGAACTGAGATACCTTTCAACTACCCTCATGCATTGCTACATACCTCCAGCATATAATAAACTTACATCTCAATGCATTTTTAAATTTTAGACATGAGCCCTCATGGCATAGGGGTTATGCATGGGCTGAGATCCTCGGGGCCAGCAGTTCCTAACCACCAGCTGTTCTGTGAGAGAAAGATGAGGCTTTCTGCCCCCCAGAAACAGCTACAGTCTTGGAAACCCATGAGGGGATCACTATTACTTGGTATCAACTCGATGGCAGTGAATTTTTAGTGAAAATAAAAGTAAAACTATATAAAATAGATTTCCTGTATGAATTATATAAAACATGAATTTCACTCAGCACAGTGTGTTCAAAGTAATCCATGACATAGCATATATGAGAACTTAATTTATCTTTGTGGCTGAGTAGTATATAATATTGTGATATGTGATTGCTTGTATATACACCACATTTTGTTTATCCATTCTAACTGCCATACAAGGTCCCCATGAGTCTGCATTGACTTGATGGCAGTGAGAATGAAGTTGATGAAAATGTGGGTTGGTTTTATCTTTCCTATATTGTGATTATGGTGCGATGAATATTGGTATGCATATGTTTATTTGGTTGTACTTTGAGTTATTTCAGGTATGTACTTGGGATTGGAAATGCTGCATCATATATTTATTAAGATAGTAATTCAGGGAATGACTTCATCTCATGTGCTTTGGGCTACTTATCCGGAGGGACAAATCTCTGGAGAAAAACATCATGTTTAGTAGAGTCAGTAAAATAAAAGAAGAAAGAAGATGATGAAGGAGGAGAAGGCAGGGAAGGAGGAGGAGGAGCAGGAGACAGAGAAAGGAGGAGGAGGAGGAGGAGAAGGCGGAGGAGGAGACAGAGACAGGAGGAGGAGGAGTGGGTTGAGGAGGAGGAGGAGGAGGAGATGGAGACAGGAGGAGGAGGAGGAGCAGCAGCAGCTCAACAGGACTGGTTTACACAATGGCAGATCGTGAAGGTGGAACAGGTCTGGGAAATATTTCGTTTTGTTGTGCATAGGCTTATTATGAATTGGAATTGATTCGTGACATTGAGAGAGAGCATGTCCATTCTATGTTTAAATGTATAAGATATAACTAATCTGTTTTGTGAAGTGGCTGCACCATATTTCATTCAGGTCATCAGTGACAAAGGTTCCAGTTTGTCCACATCCTTACTCTTGTTATTTTCTGGTTTTTGATGCTTTCATTTACCTCATATAAATGCAAACGTTGAACAATGAGATGGGAAGACAAGAAAAAACGATTCAGTGCAATAGCGATGCTATCAAAGAAGATTGCCTATGCCTTAGACTAATATGAGACTGACGAAGTATCTCTAAGATGAAATAAAATGATGAGACCTTGGCTTTAGTTGCACATTACTGAGAAAGAGTAATCAATACAAAGTGATATGATCTTTGGTAGAGTGTCAACGAAAGCAATAAAAAACACTCAGTAATGTTGACTAATACAATAGCCACAGCAAGGGGCTCACACACATGGACTTTAATGGAGATAACAAAGGATATGATGTCCTGTTTTAGACTGTCAAAAGTCAGAGCAGGCTTGATTGTAACTAATAATAAAGCAGCAGCAACCATCATGTGGCTTATGAAATGATCATTTTTCCTTAATTCAGTTATAATTTATGTACAATAAATTCGACTTCTCAGTAGAACAAACTGTTCGCTTTTGGAAGAAGTACAGCTAGAGTGCGCCTTAGAGGCAAGAATGGGGACACTTCTCCCATACTTTGGACCTGTTGTCAGGAGAGACCAGTTTCTGGAGAAGGATGTCATGTTTGATAAAGTGGAGGGGCAGGAAATGCGTGGAGAGCCCGCAAAGTGATGGATGGAAACTGGTCGCAACAACGGGCTCAAGCATGGACACCTTCCATGGGCGGGGCAGCCCTGGCCATGTTTCCTTCTGTGGGGCGGAGGGAGCTGTGGGGTTGAACCGCCTAGAAGGCACCTAACAAAAATCGTAACAAAATGGACTCTTCAAATGTACAATGTAGTGATTTTTAGATGTTCACAGAGTTGTCCAGCCATCACCACTACCCTATAGCAGAATGTTTTCATGACCAAAAACAATCAAAACCCTCTAGAATAAAATTAGCAGTCACTTTAAACTTATCTTTCCTCCAATTTTTCAAAGAAATTATTTTGTGATAAGAGTTGTATGAGCCCCCAATAAAATGATTTTTTAAAGAAATATTTTTCAGGACACAATTTTTGGTTTTATTAATCTCTATTGTTTTTGTTCTCTGTGTAATATGTTCACCAGTTAGACTATTATTTTTCCAGTTAGCTTCACATTGTTCTCTTTTCCCCCCAAAGTTTTAAGTGGAAGGTTAGTTTGCTAATTGGAAATTTTGCTTTTTTTTTCTAAGTAGGCATTTACAGCAGTCAATTTTTAAGTTCCGCACGCTAACCAATTGCACCACAGAAACACGCTAATTTTCTCTTCAGCTTTGCTTTAGCTGCATTCTGTACGTTTTGCTATCCTATATCTTAATTTTCACTTATTGGAAATAATTCCCTTATTAACTTCCTGTTTTCTTTATTGATCCATTTTTATATGCTGCTTAATTTTCATATATTTGCAAATTTTCTTTTGGAATTATTTTCTAATTTTGTTGTGGTCTGAAAATGAATTTAATTTACCTGATTTTAATATATTTAATTTTTTGAAAGTTGTTTTTTGGTCGAATATAGTCTAACTTGGAGGTTATTTTTAAATGTACTTGTAAAAAATGTATATTGTAATTTGGTTGAATGACATGCTCTATAGAAATGTTGTTTGGTTTTTTTATTTAATTGGTTAAGAATGTGATTTAACTCTTAGGCTTTCTTCTGACCTCATATCAAATTTATGTCTACAATTGAATATGGGGTGTTGAAGTCTACAATTATTACAAAATTATTTCTATGCTAGCAACGTTTATTTTATGTGTTTTTATGCTTTTCTATATGTACATATGTTTATAAATAAAATGTGTTTTTTATTTTCAAGAGACTGGCTCTCTATTAAAGTCTATTTGTAATTTGTAATGACCTTTTGTTTTTTTGTTAATCTCAAATTTTTCTGATGTCAATAATACCTCTCCAGCTTTCTTTTCTTTCCTGTTTGAATGATGTGGATGTTTTTCTATTTTTTACTTGGAACTGATTTCTTTCTTTGAACCTAAAAGATATTTATTGTTGGCAGCATGTTTGTGGATCTTCTTGGCTTATAGTTTCTGCCTTTTAATTGAAGAGTTTCATTTACTAAACAATGTAATCCCTGAACTTTAGGATTTCTTTCTGCCATTTAGCTATTGATTTTCTGTATGTCATATGCTTTGTTGCTTATGGCTTTTCTTACTTATTCTCATTATCATTCTTCAAGTTTAGACTTCCGTCTGTCCTGGGTTGGCCAGGCTCATCCTACTTTTCTTTCGTTAACTGTAGCCATTTCAGAATGGTATCCATTCATGCCAAGTCTTCTTCAATCCTATCTACAGTAATGGAATTTGGGGTCCATGAAGAAATTCAATAATTTTATGTTGGCAACTAATTCTGACTTTTAAAAACACTAATGTGGAGGGGAAAATATGTGTTAAATGGAAAAATGAAGTCAAAGATAAACCAGTGGCCACATGTATTTTCCAAACGGTGTGCTGGTTTGCTCATGCTTCCATGAAGCCTGCTGAGCTATAAATAGGAATTGGAACAGCTTACTAGTGTTAGAATATGTATAATACAGGTGGTAAATATTCATTACTAATTCCTTTTTGTTTTACTAATTCTTAATTCCTTTTATTTGCTCAGGTGTAACATGTGTTATTTTACCAGACTCATAAAGTGCTTTAACACAGACTATACCACTGAGTTCATTTTTACTCCTAGTGGCCCTCTACGGTTTACTTGTGACTGAGCATGTTTATAGGATCAGAGTCCTCATCTCCTCCCAGGGAGCAGTTGGTGGTCAGCAACCTAGCAAGTAGCCTGCTGCAATCAGGGTTCCTCGTGAAAGCACAGGGTTGGAATTGCACTTATTCACTCCAGCATATTTTGCCTCATCACGTATTATAGTTATTTTAGTTTTATTCCGCCTATTGTCGCTAGTGTCTCACCTAATGCTTATGCCATCACTTGCTCTCCTTTGAAAATGGCTTCGCTCATACCACAATGGCATGCTAAGCACCCGCAGGAGGGTAGGTCGTCTGATATTTTCATTAAAAGTAGCATAATTAGCTGTAGAAATGAAAGCTTTTTAACCCTCCTCTATCTAGGAATCATTTTATATTCCCACTTGTTTTCCATTATCCCACAGAAATTAAAAATGAATAAAAATAAAATACAGAAATAAGATAAAATACTATAAAACATTCTTACTGCAAGTCTTGAGTGCACAGATCTGGTTAACTCTCAACTGGGAGCCATTCAACCTGTCCTTCAAAGCAGTAGGTGTGCTTTGACATTTTTGCATTTAATATATAAACTGACGTTCTTGCTTGACTTTTCCTCCTGTTTTTCAAAGTTTTCCCTCTTAAAAAATGAAAAATAGCAGCTAAGGAATGTAACCTGGGATGAAAACTTGTAGAAGGACTACTAACACTACTACAAATAAAATGTACTTACCATCCCCCTTGCACTCACGTTGTCTTCTTGAATCTGACAAAATTCAGTGAATTTCTGATTGAAGATGTTTCCCGTCCCTGACTCCACTTGTCCTGCCAGCAGTAACAGCAGGAAGGAGCCATAGGCCCCTCAGAAAGCAAGGAACTTGCAGATTGAGTTGATGATGGATTTTTCCCCTTAATTTAAAATACTCTTGCCTCCTTCTTTCTGTCAACCCGGGAATGGTATTTTGATTTGTCATTTTATATTGATTTTCATTTGCTTCATTATTTTCTTGGAGCCACTGATGAAATATATCAAACAGAGCGTATTTGACAAGAAGCAAAAAAGAAGACTCTCACTGACTTGAGCATTGTTGGATTTTCATACAGATGCTTTTAATGACTCTTTGTCAGTTTACTTTTTCTCACATGAGGTCAAAGTGGTGCTTAGAGTACTGCTTGAAACAGTCTCCACTGAGCATAGCTACGTACCTGTGGCAACAAATGACTGGTGTTCCTCTTAGTCTCTCTGCCTCAAGAGCCTCTCAATAGGGTTTCTTGCTAACTCTAGATGCTAAGGGGTGTCAGTAGTGAACATTTAACTGGCTGTCTATACAGACATCTAGTTCTGTTCTGGAAGGTTCTATATGTGTTCACAACATTCGGGAAAAGTTACAGTCAAGTATTATTTGAAAATTGCTTGTATATAAAGGCATTGGATCAGAACATGTTTTTCAAAGAATTATATTTATTTAAGAAAATATTATCACCTGTACTCAGATAATATAACCTAGGTGGTAGTCCTTAGATATTTCCTTGAGGTCCAGAAATTAAATTATCCTTAACAAAGAAGTTGGATCCTGCATATTGTAAGCACCAAAATATTCACTTAATATTTAAGGCAAATATTATTTTAAAATAATATTAATAATTTTATTACTATTAAGAAAAAGAGAGAGGGTTTTTTTTAAGACATGAGTGAACACTGCCTCCCATCATTTGAAAGAAAGAATAAACTTTCTGATTGCATTAAAGTTGCTCAGAAGTATTCTGTTTCTTTTTTGTTAATCAATTCCCAGTATAGTAGAATTTCATTTTCCTCAGAAGTAAGGCCAAACAAATTTTTGTGGTCAGTAGAGTCTGAGGAGGTTTGGTAGGACAGGGTAAACTTTGAACTAGCTGAGAAATCCACTTGCTAACTGCAAAGTCTGTGGCCTGGACCCATCATCTGCTCCATGGGGAAAAGGTGTGGCTCTCAGCTTCAGAAAGATGACAGCAAAGAGAGTAGTTTTATTTTGTTAATTAGGGTCATTGTGAGTGAGAACAGACTTAGTAGTCATTGGGTTGATTTAATTTTGTTGTATTTTAACGTATGTGATATTAAACATTATATAGAAAATAATGATTTTTTGGAAACTACCCAAGATATACTGAACACTGCACACAACCCAAGATATACTGAAGTTTAAAAATGAGAAATGTATAAACCAGATAATTAGAAAAAATAATAATTAGGTGATAGTTGATTCTGAGCCACTCTGGCCCTGCAGGACAAAGGAGAACTGCTCCGTAGGGTGCCCAGACTATGATCTTTGAGGAGCGCATGGCCACAATTCTCCTAAGGAGCAACAGGCAGGTTCCAACCATTCACATATTATTAACAGTCAAATTTTGTAACCACTGAACCAGCAGGAGTTATTGGAAATATTTGTAAATATAATCATATATCATTTAAAATATTCAAACATTAGAAAGAAAGCAAATACAATTATTTTTATTAAAAAGCAGGATATTTTTGCAAATTTTCAGATGGGAAGGTAAAGGTCATATATTTAATTCCAATGAATAAGTGGTTCACAACACAAGAAAAATTTGAATAAAAAACAAAAATACAGATAAGTCAACATACAACCACAAAATTAATTTTAATATTTTGTGAATTAAAGTTGCCATGCTTAGATAGCAGATGGGCAAATTAAAGAAAACAAAAACAAACAAAATAAGCAGCCAATGCTATTGGGGAGGGACTGAGTGCAAGTGGCACAATGGGTTGAGCATTAGGATGTTAACAGCAGGGTCAAACCCACATGCTCAATCTGGGGGAGAGAAGTGAGGCTGTCTGGTCCTATAAAAATTATGGTTTTGAAAACCTCATGAAGCAGTTCTGTTCTGTTCAAATAGAATCACTCTGAGTCAGAATGAACCCAGTGGATTCTCAGATACAAATCTAGAGATGAGTAAAAGTTGAATTGCAATAAAATTTTTTAGACATATAAGAACTTGAATACTAGGAGATACTTTTATTGATACAAATATGGACTTTGTAACTTAACCAAGAACAATACAAAACAAAGGAAATATTGGAAATGTATCTGCATTGGAAGTCCTGGGGTGCCTCTTAGCTCTTGGCAGTTCTTTTCCACCCACCCACCCCACGGAATAAATAACTTCTCTTGAAATAGGAATTCTTAGCAGAGAAAGTGACCAGTTGGCCAAATTGGAGCCCCTATGTCATTGTATGTAAAATCTGGAATTAAAACCATGTGATTGTGGTTTGAACCTACAACTTTGTGATACAAAGATGTGGCAGTCTTCTCTGTAAAGATTATAGCCTTGAAAACTGTGGGACTCTCCTACTTGGCCTTTGCTGTTGTTATGAGTTGGAATTGACTTTGTGACCATGAGTTGGTTGTCTATTTGTTTTGCTATTTCTTGCTTCTTAGCAGGCAGTTGAGGTTTTAGAGAAGGAGGCTTGTTCAAAGAGTATTATTGATCAGTTTCCTGCATGGAATACAAGTAGCTGCTTCCTGAAAACCTAGAGAAGGAAACATGGGCATAAAAATAATATCTTTCTTTGATACCTGATCCCTGATCCCTTTGGTCCTTCATGATCACACAGGCTGGTGTGCTTCTTCCATGTGGGCTTTGTTGTTTCCCAGCTAGATGGCTGCCTGTTTCTCTTCAAGCCTTTAAGACCCCAGACCCTATATCTTCTGATAGCTGGTCACCATCAGCTTTCTTCATCGCATTTGCTTATGCACCTGCTTTGTCTTCAGCGGCTAGACCGGAAGATGTACACTGGTACAGATAGGAACTGGAAACACAGGGAATCCAGGACACATGAACCTCTCAGAACCTGTGGTGAGAATGGCAATACCAGGAGGTTGGAGGGAAGGTAAGGGAAAAAGGTGGAACGGATTACAAAGATCTACATATAACCTCCTTCCTGGGGGATAGACAGTGAAGAAGTGGATAAAGGGAGACATCAGATGGTGTCAGATATGACAAAAGAATAATAATGTATAAATTATCAAGGGTTCATGGGGGTGGGGGAGCAGGGAGAGGGGGGGGGAATGAGGAGCTGATACCAAGGGCTCAAGTAGAAAGCAAATGTTTTGAAAATGATGATGGCAACAAATGTACAAATGAGCTTGACAGGATGGATGGATGGATGGATGGATGGATGGATGGATGGATGGATGGATGGATGGATGGATTGTGATAAGAGTTATATGAGACCCAAATAAAATTATTTAAAAAAATCTTTCTAGTATAAATACATCTAAGAATATTAGCAATTTTATTTTCTCAAAACTAGGATTATGAATCTGTTTTCCTTCATATACTCTTTCTGTTTGTGAAGTGTCTCCCCTAAAATTGAGTATATGCCATCTATAATTAAAATAAAAACCAATAAGCCTATAACGGAATATATAAATGTTTTTGAGTGATACAAATGTGTGCTGGATTACTAACAAAGAGCAGGGTTGGTTCCAATCCACCCTATGAAAGAAAGGCCTGGTAATATGCTTTCTTAGGATTTCAACTGAGAAAATTCTTGGTAACAGTTCTTACATATATGAGTAATCAAGAGTTAAAATCTACTAAATAACAATTTGTTTTACTTGTTTTGCTTTTAACAAATCTAGAACTAGAGAATATGCTGGGGCACACGGAACTACCCAGGTTTAGTAGATTGGCATGTTTGGTTTTTAGTAGATAAACTTGTGGCTCTAGACTCGGAAGACTTGAGTTCAAGCTCGTGAATTACTATCAAGGAAGATGAATAGTTCAATCGGTGTGACAATTAGAGTCCCAATCTGAAAATGCCGTGGAGCTTAGTAATTTTTGTTAAGCTTGTATCAATTTTACTTGAAAATATTCATGCCAAGTTGGGAGGTATACTAAAAGGACTGAGTGCTTGAAAAAATACATTTGACAATAGATAAATGTTTGTTGAATGAATAGATATATGTTTTCTGATGCATTTAAAATAATGACATGTTTTTGCCCAGTTAAAATCTATTTAACTTGAATCTGCTCCCACCTTTATGTGTATTTGGTCACATTGTTATCCAATTGATGCCAACTCTGCCGGTTCAGGTAGCATGGCCCCTGTGAGTTTCTGAGAATGTATTAAGGAGTAGGAAACCCTGTGTTTCTCCCTTTGAGGAGCCGGTAGTTTCGAACTACCCACCTTGAAATTAGCAGCCCAGCTGGTAATCACTCTGCCACCAGGGCGCCCTTTGTTATCTTATGTACGCACTGGAAAATGGGTCACCTCCTGAAACCCTCATCATTGTTTTTAATTTATTTTCAAAGATGTTAATTTTTTACTATAATTTAGAGACTTCTCTCTTTTTAATTTACATCATATTCTCATGGTATTACTGGTAAAAACAGCAAATTAGTTAATTAAAGAATATGGCATATTTGATGAGCTGTCAATTAGAAAATATTAAAATCATTTATGCTATGTGATTGCTACATATCAGTTGATATCTTTGACAATAGAATATGGTTTTGAAATGAAGGCATGTATTATCAGGATATAGTTGACAGATCAGCCTCTACTTATCTATCTTTAAAATTTGTATGAAGTCAAGTTATATTAAAGGAATCAACTCAAGGATATTTATTTAGCCAATATATAACGCATACGTTTCTGATGGTTTCAAATTAAGGTGTATCATGAACATCCTGGAAAACCTTTCACTAAGGGACTTCAGCAAGTTAGAAGCACAATCTAGGGTCTACTGGGTCCTATTTCCACTCAACTCATCCATAAAAAGGTAGAACATTGTACATCATAGCACTGCTTCCCAGTAAGGAGATATTTTATGTTATCTTTTGAAATGTATAATGTATCCATTTTTTGTTTTAAATGCATGTTGATGTAATATATACTACAAAAAGAAGAGGAAGAAGAAAGAGGAGAAAAACCAAAACAAATATACATAGAACCACAACCTATCAATTGAGTGTAGGGTGATGCAATGCAAATTTTGCCTAATTTTCTATTTGGACTAATTTATTTTTATCATATTTCCATCATTCTAAATATAAGTATACAATAACCTTCCCTTACACACAAAGTTTAAACTCTCAGTCCCCCAGATTACTTATTTCTAAAACAGAGATCATAACATCAATTCTTCCAGTTTCTTTAGCGTGCTTGTATAGACCATACAGAAAATATTTCTGAAAAACATGATGTATTTTGGTTTTGTTGAAGAACTAATCTGCTTGCTAATACTGGCATTGACAGATAATGAATAAAAGGAAAGCCAGTTGTTACAGAGTGAATTCCGACCCATGGAAACTACCAATGTAGAACTGTGCTCCACATGTTTTTCAAGAGCTGATGTTTTGGAAGGAGGTTGTGGTAGTTACGTAATATCATGTCAATTCAAAGGTGCTAAGAGTGAAGCAGTGGAGTCTCGTTTGTCCATTGGGCTGCAATCTGATGCTGCATCCTAGTGGGTATGGCTTTCTCATGAGGGATCTGGGAATTTCCTATCTCTCTGCCTAATGTTTCTGTTGACAAGCCATGTGAAGACGTGAGACTTGCTAAAATCTGCAAGAACTCTCTCTCTGTGCTTCACCTTCCTGCTGGTAAGCCACTCGGAGACCTGCTGGAGACCTACAAAGCCATGTGATACCACCACTGCTGCCACAAGACTTTTCACCCACTGTCCAGCGATCTTCCTGCATTTTGCATCATTGCTTTTGGTTGCGGGAGTTTGAAGAGGTATTTATGTACTAGTATCAGACTTATAGGCTACAATAGGATTTATGGACTTGATCTGGCTCGGCTGGGATGTCTTCTGAAGATACAATTACTCTGTGATATAAAGCTCTCTCTTATGAGTGTCCCTGGATGTGTTTCACTGGTCTAACACAGAGGTCTCCAGACCTTTCTTTGGACGTTCCTCTGGGTGGACTCAAACCTTCATCCTGTTCCTTAGAAAGCAAACCACATGTTTTAATGTTTGTCACTCAGCAAGTTATGTTAGAGAAGACAGGCCTTCATAACTGCACTCAACGAGCAGTGAAGCAGCAGGCGTTTCATTTAACCAAACTTAGTTAATGTACAAGTACAAAAGGCTTGGTGTGTTTTATGTCATTTATATTTTAGAAGAAGCTCGCAGCTAGAGAATTCATCAGAATAATAACCACAAATACACAGGAAAAAACCAATAGATAATTTTTGAACTCTAGATCTTTGTCTTCACCCACAATTACTGCCAGTCAGAGTGGTAAAGTTTATATCATTACATCCTCTCAAACACCAGTCCCGAAGGGCATTGCCGTGCCCACTGATTCATGGTGCAGTGGACCACAGACATTCCTTCACATGGGACTCTTCAGCCTACAATTCGGTTCTAATCAGTGCTTACAGTTGTCAGTGATGGCGGAGGCTTTCCTCCAGTTAATCTGTCAATTTTCTTCACACAGTGCGGCTGCTGGGAAAGAAATTGGAGTTGCTATTCTGTGGTTTGATACAGTTTGTAAAAGGCAAGGTGGAAGACAAGATACAATACACAGCATGCTCGTCGTTTCTTTAAAGCGACTGAGGTGCTAGCACTCAGAGTCTGTGTCCCAGACAGCTGACATCTGTTTTCCCCTGAAAAGACTAACATGCTTTTAGAGCATTAACTTAACTTTGCACCCATCATGTAGCTATTTCTTTGATTTCAGTTTCCCATTTGTTCTACCTCCCTGGGTAACCCAAAAGTATTTGGAATGTTAATCTTAGAAGTGATTTGACTTTTTAAAATCCAGACTTTGTGTATATTGACTTGTAATTATATAATAAGGTCATCACTATACATTCTATGATAAAAATATGATACATACAAGAATACTTTGAAAAGTTCATGGAAAAATAAAACTAAAAACAGTGGAATTTTTCAAAGAACTTTTTGAAGTCCGTGTGTATGTGCGTGTGTAATCTCCATCCTTCATTGTGTTGGAATCGGTACCTTGTTAAAACTGTTCTTGTCAGAAAGGACATCTTTGCTAGAAGACCTTGACCTTGCCTCCATTAAGAATTACAAGAATGCCAGGGGTATAGTAAGTGTCAATGAACACATCAGGACTCCTTTGCCTGGAATAGGATGATTGCAACTTCTTTCCCACTGAGATATTTATGACTTGTACATGACTCCTCTCCTATGGTGTGAGTCTCTCAAGTACTTCCTTTTAAGTGAGATGGCTGTTGTGTATGTTGGAACCCTGCTGGCATAATGGATTACACAGTGGTCTGCTAACCCAGTGTCAGCAGTTTAAATCCATCAGCAGCTCCTAGGGAGCAAGAGGAAGCTCTCTTGCCCCATAAATATTTATAGCCGTAGAAACCCACAGGGACAACTCTCCTATGCCTGTAGAGCCAGGATGAGTTGAAACCCACTGAGTGGGAGAGCATCCATTGAGTATCACTGTTATGACGTTAGGCATCTGGAAATTGAAGCTCATGAAAATTCAGAAAAAGTAGCATAAATTTAGTGCCTAGAAGCTATGTTTTCTGGTTTGATAGGCTGTATAAGTTATAGTGAACATCCTCAAGTCTTCTCAAGAGAGAGTTAAACTTGTTTAAGCCTGTCATTTATATTAATAGTATATGTAATTTCATATCAGTTTAAAATTTTCAAGGATGACTCAAAGGCCATCTTATTTAGCTATCACGTATTCGGCATTAGAATTTGTATTTTAGTTGTAAACAAAGGACATTAAACAAAAAACTGTGGTGAAACAATCTGTCAGATTTCGAGTGAGAAGGAAAAACCTTCACAATCGAAAGTACAGCTGTGTAGTGAGAGGTAAAGCCCATCTCCTGCTCTCATTTCTAGATGTTGCGAGTTCTTCTGCAGCACCTGCGTATGTGGGACTTCATCATCTCTAGTGGCCTCTCAGTAGTAACACGTTTTGATACCTTCCAATATTCATGGTATGTTAAAATTCTTGAGAGAAAGAAAATTTGACAAAATGACTTGACAAAAATGAATTAAAACAAATTATAGGAAATTTATTAGTGATCATAGGTTAGGTATTTCACTCATAATAAAGTTTATGCACCCAAATTTATTATTTTTAAAATTTCACCATAGGCTTTAACCTTTGAATTCATTTACATTTTCCTGTTCAACATCTCCTTGTCCATATTAACACAAACCATACAGTTAATGTACATTTGCTGTGTATCTGGTGGAGACTCTTCTTGTAGTTGACCTTAATAACATGGCTTTATTGGTAGAGTGAAGTTGAATGGCACATTAACTTTACACAAGGCACCAAACAGCATACCATTAATTTACCATCTAATAATGCCCACTATTCTACATTGCCTCGTGTCATTCTAGGCTGCCATACAGTATCCTGAAGCAACATAAGTGTGTATTCAGAGTTTTGCCTACTGCTGCCTTCTAAAATTATTAATGCTAGTGAACAGGAAAAAGAAACTCAGATATCTTAATCAGTTAAGAAAAATCTCTTTACAGATTACTAACTGTCTTATTTTACAAGTAACTATCATAAGCTCAATCTGTGTTTACGTGTTCTTAAGGGAACAATAGTTATAATTAAGTGTCAGTGAAAATGAAGGGAGACAATGGACAGTATAAGATATAAAATAATAATAAAAATATATAATTTATCAAGGATTCATGAAGTTGGGAGAGTGGGGAAGAGAGAGGGGAAAGATGAGCATATAACAAGTGGTCAAGTAGAAGAAAATGTTTGGAGGTGTGGATGGCAACATTTGTACAAATTTGCTTGATAAAATTTATTTATAGGATGTCATGAGCTATAAGAGTCCCCAACAAAATGATTGAAAAATATATACAGAGGTGCTCTTATTCCTAAAATTACTTTTCTTTCAGTGAAAACAAACTGCATTTGAATCCCAGCGGAAGAATATAAGAGAAATGGTAGATAAATACATGTGGAGTTATTATGGATGCTGTAGTTCTCAGACTGGAGAAAGGGCAGATAATTTCAGCACTGTTAAGAGCAAGCCTAGCAGATCCCATCTCATAGCTCTAAGGGGAATGATATTAATTCACAGGAATATAAATTTTTGTTTGCTTGTTTGGCATTTTATTTATTTTTAAGTCATTTTATTGGCGGCTCATGCAACTCCTATCACAATCCATACATACATCAATTGTGTAAAGCACATTTGTACATTCATTGTCCTCATCATTCTCAAAACATTTGCTCTCCACTTAAACCCCTCACACCAGCTCCTCATTTTTTTCTCTTACCCTCCCTACTTCCCCCTCCCTCATGAACCCTTGATAATTTATAAATTATTATTTTGTTATATCTTACACTGTCCAATATCTCCCTCCCACTTTTCTATTGTCCATCTCCCAGAGAGGAGATTATATGTAAATCCTTATAATAGGTTTCCCCTTTCTACCCCACCTTCCCTCTACCCTCAGGAATCACCACTCTCAGTGCTGGACCTGAAGGGATCATCTGTCCTGGATTCCCTTGTATTTCCAGTTCCTATCTGTACCAGTGCACATCCTCTGGTCTAGCCAGATTTGTAAGGTAGAATTGGGATCATGATGGTGGGTGGGGAGGAAGCATTTAGGAACTAGAGGAAAGTAGTATGTTTTATCATTGCTACACTGCACGCTAACTGGATCATCTCCCCGTGATCTTTTTGTAAGGAGATATCCAGTTGCCTACATATGGGCTTTGGGTCCCCACTCCACAGTCTTCCTCATTCACAATGATATGATTTTTTTTCTTTGATGCTTGATTCCTTATCCCTTCGGCAGCTCATGATCACACAGGCTGGTGTGCTTCCTCCATGTGGGCTTTGTTGCTTCTGAGCTAGATGGCCACGTGTTCACCTTCAAGCCTTTAAGACCCCAGACGCTATATCTTTTGATAGCCGAGCTCCATCAGCTTTCTTCACCACATTTGCTTGTGCACCCATTTGGCCTCAGTGATCCTATCGGGGAGGTGAACACACAATAATGATTTTATGTTCTTTGATGCCTGATAACTGATCCCTTTGGCACCTCATGATCACACAGGCTGATGTGCTTCTTCCATGTGGGCTTTGTTGCTCCTAAGCTAGATGGCCATTTATTTGCCTTTAAGTCTTTAAGATACTAGACTCTTTACCTTTTGATAGCCGGGCTCCATCCACTTTCTTCACCACATTTTCTTATGCGTTGCTTTGTCTTCAGCAATTGTGTCTGGAATGTGAGCATCAGGAAATGCCAGAACAAGTATTCTTGCATTGAGGGAGTACTTGAGCGGAGGCCCAATGTCCATCTGCTGTTAATACTAAACCTTTGAATATATGCACATAGATCTATTTCCCCATCCTCATATATAAACATATTTACATATGTACATGCCTCTATTTAGACCTCTATAAATACACTTTGCCTCCTAGCTCTTTCCTCTATTTCCTTTTACTTTCCTCTTGTCACATTATCATCCTCAGCCTACATTTGGGTTTCAGTAATTCTTCTCAGTTACATTACCTTTGATCAAACCTTACCAGGCCTCCTAAACCCTCCTCACCACTGATTTGGATCACTTGTTGTTCCCTTGTCCTTTAGTTTGTTAAGACCACTTCCTTCCCCGCCTCCCTGACCCCTCTCCTATGTCCCCCTGGAACTGTTGGTCCTGTGGTTTTCTCCTCCAGATTTTTCAGCCATGGCAAACACAAAAGGGCAGTGACCCAGTAGATCAAAAGCCAAAGGAGTCTGGAGGACTCTCAAGCTTGAGGCTGGCATCTTAAAAAGGCAATGAGAAATCAGTCAGAGGATTGGACTGTTTTATGAACCCCAACACCCACCTGAACTAAACATCTGACCAGCATATGCCTATCAGGTCATTTCAAGGAAGAGTCTCTGCAGCTTATGTGATCTAGTTATCTCCAGAAGGCTAGGGTATGTGTGTGAGAGATGCTTCAGGGGTCACTGGATCTCAGGATCGAGAAGTAGGAGTGATTGGTTTCCACATATTTGGAATGGATTAATGCTGATCTTTACTGCATGTCTTCTAATTGACATGTCATTGGTTTGTGCTCACCCAGAGGCACCTTTACCAAAAAGAGCATCACTATTCTACCATTTCAGGAGGTAGCAAATGAGCAGGAACAAATGGTGCTGAAGGAAGAAGTTCAAGCTGCACTGAAAGCATTAGCCCAAACAAGGCTCCAGGAATTGAGGAAATAACAATCCAAATACTTCAGCAACCAATGAAGCACTGGAAGTGCTCACTGGTCTGTGTCAGGAGATTTGGAAGATCGCTACTTGGCCAACCAAATGGAAGAGTCCATATTTGTGCTCATTCCAAAGAAAGGTGACCCAAGAAATGCTCAAACTATAGAATGATATCATTGAGATTACACTTAAGTAAATTTTTGCTGGATCTCATCCAACAACAGTTGGAGCAGTACAGTAACAGGGAGCTTCCCGAAGTTGTGTCTGGATTCAGAAGAGGATGTGAAACAAGGGATATCATTGCTGATGTCAAATAGACGTTGGCTCAAAGCAGAGCATACCAGAAAGATGTTTACTTGTGCTTTATTAGCTAGGCCGAGACATTCAACTGGGTGGATCATAACAAACGATGGATAATCTTGGGAAGAATGAGAATTCTAGGACTCTTTATTGTGCTCACAAAGAGTTTGTGCTGAGACCAAGAGGCCATTGTGCAAAAGGGTTTAAAACCAAGAAAGGTGTGCATCAGGTTTTATGCTTTCATCTTACTTATTCAATCTATATACTGAGCAAATCATTAGAAAAGCTGGATTATTTGAAGAAAGTTGTGGCATCAGGGCTGGAGAAAGGCTTATTAACAACCTGTGGTATGCTTGCTGAAAGTGAGAAGGACTTGAAGCGCCTGCTGATGGAGATCTAAGAGTACAGCCTTCAGTGTGGATGGCAACACAAAGTAAAGAAGGACAAAGAGCTTCACGACTTGACCAATAGTTAAAAATGGAGAGTATATTGACGTTGTCAAGGGTTTTTTCTTGCGTGGCTCTACAAATCAATGCTGTATAATCAGTGCTCCTGGACACAGCAGGCAAGAGATCAAAAGGCAAGTGGCATAGGGAAAGCTGTTGCATAAGAACTCTTTAGGATATTGAAAAGCAGGGATGCAACTTTGAGGACTAAGGTGCACCTGATTGAGCATGGTATTTTCAGTTGCCTCAGATACACGTGAAAGTTGGCCATTGCATATGGAAGACCACATTTGAATCCCATGGGATCTGAAGAGGCATCTGTGCATTTGAATTATGGTGCTGGTGAAAAATATTGAAAATGCCATGGACTGCGAAAGGACAAATGAATCTTTCTAGAATGATGTACAGGCAGAGTGCTCATTAGAGTAAGGATGGCCAGGCTTTGTTTACATACTTTGAACACGTTGTCAGGTGACACCAATCCCTGGAGAAGGACATCATGCTTGGTAAAGTAGAGGGGCAGAGAAAAGAGGAAGGCCTTCAATGAGATGGACTGACACAGCTACCACAATGGACCAAGGCATAAGAACCCTTGTGATGGTGACACAAGACTAGGCCTTTAAAAGGGCACCTTCATATTCAGCCGAAGACAAAGAATCCTGTCTGGTTTCCTGGTGTCCTTTGGCTGTCCATCTTCCTCCTTTTCATTGACTGAAAGCTCCAGTAAGTGGTGGCACCAATTTTGGTGTTTACATAATAAGACTCTTGCTTTCTTTGGGGGATGTTTCCCTTGCTGCGATCTGCAACATGTTCACAGTAGAAAGCCTGATTGGAATGGAGCTCCCTTCACGGGCTTCCTTCCTCACCAAGATCATAGGTCTACACTGTCAGCTGTCCTTTGCCTGAAAGTAGTTTACGCAGACATTTTGTTCAGTTTTATCATAGTTTACAGCAATAAAATGTGAGCGCCATTACTCTAAAGTAGCAAAATTAGATCTTCGTATTTCCCCTACATTTAGACATGACTTTGCTTTAAGCAATGATCAGCACACAAACTGGAGAGTTCACAGAAGATCCACTTAAGGGTGACTGAAATAGGAGGACTTCTATTTCTATAATGTGACTTTTGTAAATAATCTCTGCATGCATGTTCTTGTATATATATATATATATATATAATTGACTAGCATGATAATATATATAATTTAGATATAAAATATATTACCAGGGGTGCATGGTTTTTGTTCCTGTTGCAAATTTACCATTTAAAAGAAATGTGGAATCTCCTACATTACAGCATTTGGACTAATGTGGAAGAAACTCATGACAATATATGGTGAAAACAGCAGATACTTATTTTATGGGTTTAAGAAAACCACTGTATATGAAATTAAGACATGGTTTCTATATATTCTTCAGTCTGTGAATATATAAGAATATATAAGAAGGACAGCAAGAATATGACTAGCTGCCACGTAAAGAACTAGTATTATGGGTCAAGTGCTGGATAATCAATGTACCACAGCCTTCATCTTAAAAATTGAAGACACTGAATGTGAGAGAATGTGTTGTCCACAGCATGCAGAGAGTGAATCATGTATCCATGTCAAACCAGCATTTCCTAATACTAAAGCTGAGTCTTTTACTAGGTCACCATGCTTTCTTAGATCTGGATAATCCATTATACAATCCTACATTCAATGCTGTAGGGCACCAAGATATACTGAAGGTGTTCTAAATATAGTAGTGCTTATCCTGAAATGCAGTTAAGCCCAAATTAATTCATGACGGTGGAGGGAAATCTCATCATCAAGTTGGTATTGAAATATAGCATACTTGATTTTGCGTGTGTGTGTGTGTGAAGTGCTATGTTTAATTTTAAAGAAGCTGAGGACATTTCCTACCGAGTAGGAAGTGTTTGCATTCTCTACATACTTCTGCATGGATTTCCAAATATTGGTTTCCAAAATAGGCAGGAACCTTCTAGTTTCTAATTATTGTGTTCATAATTCATTATTGTAAATGGTATAGTTTCTCCAATCCTCTTTTGCTGTTATCCTTGCAGTTTTGTGATCATAGCTGAATATTTGATGATCCTGTAGTACAAATGCTTAAATTTTCATGATTTATTTTAAGAATCCAATAGTCATTAGTTCAGTTGGATCTTGGCCTTTGTATTTGTATATCTCCCCTCTTTGGGGAAGAAACCCCAATGATTTTAAACAATTGATGTATGTATATGTATGGATTGTGATAAGAGTTGTATGAGCCCCTAATAAAATGTTTTAAAAAAATCTATCAGGAGGTAAAGCTAGGTGTAAAATAGGCAAAGAGAGTACTTTTGTGTAACGTACATTATTTCAAAGATTAAATTTATCCATTTTTCCTCAATGTGGGCAGTTGTGGAAATTAAAACCTCAATTAAAAATTTATATGATAAACTATCAAAAAATTGATAATGATTTTTCAAATATTTTAAGAATTTAGGTTTTTTTTTAAGGATAGTATCTTATAGACTATAATTCTAAGAACAGTTCCAGATAAATTCCCCAAATAATAATAATAATTCCCATTGCTTAGAATGGATTCCAACTCATAAAGTTCCAACATTGGGTTTTTGAGGCTTAAATTTTCAGAGGCATAGATAGCCTCGTCTTGCTCCCATGGAGCAATTGTGGTTTGAATGGTTGACCTTGTGGTTAGCAGTAATCTGAATAGTTGCCATATACTTTCCAGACTTGCACTGATGCTTATAAATAGAGTGAACTTTTACCACTGGCAGGCCATTTGAGAAATTAAGTATTGTAAGATAAATACCCTACTGTAAGAATCATTTACCCATTTTATTATTTCAAACATGAAGACTCAAGAAAGCAACACTTCTCTACTATCATATTTTCCGGTCTTTCTAAATCAAAACTATTATTAGAGAGACCAGAGAATATGATAGTTCTGAGTAGTTTTCAGTGACTTGCTTATTTTTTTTCTAACCATTTTTAAGGCCACGAGTTAAGCTTTGTATTATGTACAGGCTATTTTTATTCTTGATAGCTGCCTCCAAAACTCAGGCTCATTTTTTCACTCCAGGATCCTAGTTCGAAGACTGCATACATACTGCAGTTTCTTTTTCAGTGCCATTGTGGTTTGTCCTGGGATCCGGTGTAGACAAATATAAGAGTCTCCGTCCCCTCAAGTGAGCTGCTCTAATTATGTTACATTAGAACAACTGGCGAAGCTCAGAATCGCGCTTTCTCACTTTCCAGCTGGTGAACCGCGTGAGTCATTATATTGCTACGCTCAGTTTCTTCCCTGTCTTACAGAGAGTCATAGATCTCTAGGTTCTTGGGCATTCTCTAGAGCCCAGCAATGAGTTTTCCAGAAAATGGCTCTTCAAGCCACCCTCTCCCAGGTGACAGTGTGCTGTGCCACGCTGGTGCAAGAGCTCCTCCATGGTGCTATGCTGTCATCTCAGGGAGAGTCACATTGTTGGTTAGCTCTAATCAGTAGCTTTCTGTTTCGGTCAAATAAATACACACTTTCTTTCCCTACAGTAATGGCCGTTTCTCACTCTGTGAGTACTGCAGGGACCCTTGTTATCGAGAGATAATCATATTCTAGCGGTGCCACTTATGGTGCCCAGTGGAAGTCCCAAGGATGCGATTATCCTTTAGTAACTCCAAAGCCTCTTATGCATTATGTTGTCTCGTTGCTTCTCTGGAGTGTGTGTGATAAAAACCATCAGAGTTGTCTGTGGTTGATAGTATTTGCTGTGAACATGATAAAATAGTCAAATGATCACTTGTTTTGCTTGTAACTAGTAAGCATGATTAGAAATGCATCCCATTCCACATTGGAAACCACATTTAAATGTAATCTCCTGCTTAGTAGTTTAGTAACCCTGATGTTAATACTAAATTATTTCAAGCACAGTGAATGGAAATCTGGGAAATAAACACAGATACTTTAATGCCTTTGTGACCTTGCCCCCCACAGACAGTTTGCAGGTTGGGCTTGTGAAGAAAGTAAAAGTACCTGAGAAATAGCTGCAGATTTAGTGGTGGAAAACCCATAAAAATGTATGTCAAACGGAACAATTGTGAGTGAATTCCTGTAAGTGACGAGGCCTTTTAAAAGATGGCCACTTATCAAACGGCATCTCCTCCCTTCCGCTTCCTGGTACCGCTTTATGCCGGCGTGCTGTGGCAATCATTGTTGTGGTTAGGTACCACCACGTTGGTTCTGATCCACAAGGACCTAAAGTACAACAAAATGAAACACTGCGAAGTCCTGAGGCATCTTTGCAATTGAGCCATTTGTTGAAGCCACTGTGCTACTCAGTCTATTCAAGGACCGTCCTCTTTTTTGCTGCTCCGCCACTTTAACCAAGCATATCTTTCTCTAGGGACTGATCACTCCTGATAACACATCCAAAGTACAGGGGACAAAGGTTTACAATCCTTGTTTCTAAGAAATCTTCATTCTGACCACACTTTTTCCAAGACAATTTTTTACAATTCCAGGGCGGTCCATAGTACATGTAATAATCATGAGAAGTATCATTTATTGAATACTTGCCATATATCAGATAATTTGAATACATGATCACATGTGTTCTTTACAAAAAACTAGCCGAGTAGTTTATAATGGTACTATTTATAGCTAGGAAAAGAGACTTGCTTGGATTCATGTAGGAAGTAAGGGAGAAAGTTCAGGTTCAACATTATTTTAGAGATGTGTTTTCTGCTGATTATTTGAAGGTATGCTGTCCAGAATGCTTGCCATCAGTTGCTGTTGAGTTCACGCCAACTCCTGCAGTCCCGTGCACATCAGAGCAGAACCGTGCCCCAGAGGGTTTTGTCAGAGCCAGTTTGCACAAGTGGGTGGCCAAACCCTTTGTACAGCACTTATCAGTGGGTTTGAGAGCATTAATCATTTCTGTCATCCAGGAACTTGAAATGCAACTAGGAGAGACTTTTAATGATAGTGATAATCTGTACATTTATTACTAGGTAAATACACTATTTTCATTAAGACAGCCATTAAAAAAATGAAAGGAAGAAAATCTGATTATACAGGGCAAAGTAGACTACTGCTTCTTCTCTCCTGGCGCCCAACTGACAAAATGGTTAGGAGTTGGGCTGCTAACCACAAGATGAGCAGTTCAAAACCATCAGCTGCTCCTCGGGAGAAAGATGAGATTTTCTACTCCTGTAAGAAGTTATGCTCTCAGAAATCCACAAGGACAACTCTACTCTGTTCTATAGGGTCATTAGGAAGTGGAATCGGCCGATGGTCTGGAGTAAGTAAGTCTTGCAGTGCTACAAATCTGTGAGAGCTGGAAGCAGTAACGAGCTCCTCTACTTTTCTTTTTTCCTGTAACTTTTCTTTTTTTTTTAATTTTCTGGTTTGTTGCTTTTTATTAGGGGCTCAACTCTTATCACAATCCACACATACATCAATTGTGTGAAGCACATTTGTACATTAATTGCCCTCATCATTCTCAAACATTTGCTCTCCACTTAAGCCCCTGGCATCAGCTCATTTCCCCTCCCTCCCTGCTCCCCCTTCCTCATGAACCCTTGATAATTTATAAATTATGATTTTTGTCATATCTTGCTCTGTCAGATGTAGCCCTTCACCCACTTTTCTGTAGTCCATCCCCTAGGGAGGAGGTTATATGTAGATCCTTATAATTGGTTCCCCCTTTCCACCCCACCCACCCTCCACCCTCCTGGTATTTGCACTCTGACATTGGTTCTGAAGGGATCATCTGCCCTGGAATCCCTGTGTTTTAGTTCCTATCTGTATCAGTGTACATCCTCTGGTCTAGCCAGATTTGTAAAGAATTGAGATCATGATAGTGGGGGAGGGGACGGAGGAAACATTTAGGAACTAGAGGAAAGTTGTATTCCCATTAACACTATCATCATGCTCTTGTCTGTCACTGGGGAAGGGTTGTTTTATCCTGACTATTCAGTTCTGAAGTATTTGGAAAGGGTCTAGGTCACAGAGTTTTGGTTTCTATATTAAAGTCATCATTTTTGACCCATGCCTTGCCAGCTGGTAAGGTTTCCTATTTTCTTTTTCAGCTAAGAAGCTCTGCAGAACTTCATTAGTTTCGGGCACCTTTGTATTTTCATAGTGGTTACACATTAGATTTTTAACCACAGGGTCAGCAGTTTGAAACCACCAGTCACTCTTCAGGATCAAGAAGGGGGTTTGTACTCTCCTAAAGAGTTACAGTGTCAGAAATCCATGGGGGCAGCTCTACCTCTCAGGTCGCTGTGAGTTGACCCCGTCTGGATGAGAAGGAGTCAGTTTGGTCTTTATATGGTGAAATAGAGCCATACCTGTCTCTGTAGAGGCGATTCTGACTCAGGATCATCGCGTATGTTTTAGAGTCATATTGTGCTGCATATATTTCCAGTGAGTGCTGTCTTTCCGATGCGAACAGCCAGGCCGTTCTCTGAGGGCCTCTGTGTGAGCTGCTAGTATTTCAGTTGGTAGCTGATGCCTTAACTATTTGTGTTGTATAGCTAGTGTATTTATTAGAAATGCAACTGAATTGTTCAACCCTCCTGGACTTAATCTTTCTGAGTAGAGATTGCTGATGCTCTTAATGCCCTTGTTGATGTGTTACCTTTGCCGGTAGAATATTTTAAAGTTTATAATGAAAGGTATAATTGAATTTAATTGTCTCTTAAATGATTTTGATATCATGTAAAAGGTATGGGTGAGAAATTAGAAAGGCTAATACATTTTTAGTGATTTTAAAATAATTTTTATAATGATAGTATTTATTTTGTGCATACTCTGAGCCTGGCAGTGTTTTTTCCATGATTTGTCCTACTCAGCTTTCCCCACATCACTGCTAGGGGGAGATGCAATTACTATATTCATTTGACATTATTGAATATATTGTTCATTGAACATCATTATGCTCATTATGCATAAGGAAGCAGGGCTTAATAAGTAACATGAAAGGTTTCCTATCCAGGAAGAGAATAGTAGTCAGTCAAGTATAATTGATGCATATACTTTTTTCTCCATCAGTGTAATGTGGCCCCCAACGTGAGTATAGAATTATTGTGTCTTCCTACACATTAAGGGATGGAATCAGGGGTCTAGCCCTTGTTACTGGCCCATTGTCAGCTGTGAAGTTGTAACTAAATCATTATAGTTCCCTTAAAAGAATGTAACTGTTTAGACTTCTTTGAAATTTGAATTAATACAAATATCCTAGCTAGTTGTAAATTTAGAATATTCCCAATATAAGCGTAGACATTATTAGAAATTTCAATTTAAGAGCATGTCATACAAATATACAATAGAAAGTGGAAATTACTTAAGAGTATATCTTAACTTAGATTATGGCTTGACCTTATTCAGTTGGTCAACACTTGATTTAGACTCTGCTGAACTAACCCCTGTCAGTGCAAATAGATGAGTGATGCAAGTAAGGTGCAAACTAGCCCGCAATAAAAAATGTTCCTCTGTGTGTGTGTGTGTGTGTGTGTGTGTGTGTGTGTGTCTTGGTGGAAAAGAAGATCAATGAATTAACATTTATAAATCATATTAGAAACATCTATTGAATGTTGGAAGAGTACATGATCATTATGATTCTGATATGTTATTATCTTGTTGAAATGAGTATTTTTTTTTTTTAAACAATTTATTAGGGGCTCATACAACTCTTATCACAGTCCATGCATATACATACATCAATTGTATAAAGCACATCTGTACATTCTTTGCCCTAATCATTTTCTCTTCTTTTCTTTTTTTTTTTTTTTTAATTTTTTTTTTATTTTTTTAATTTTTTTTTTTTTTACATTTTTTTTTCTTCTTTTACATTTTATTAGGGACTCCAACAACTCTTACCACAATCCATACATATACATACATCAATTGTACAAAGCACACCCATACACTCCCTGTCCCAATCACTCTCAAGGCATTTGCTCTTCACCTAAGCCCCTTGCATCAGGTCCTCCTTTTTTTTTTTTTTTCCCCCCCTCCCTCCCTTTTCCCCCCTCCCTCATATGCCCTTGGTAATTTATACCTCGTTATTTTGTCATATCTTGCCCTATTCGGGGTCTCCCTTCCCCCCTTCTCTGCTGTCCCTCTCCCAGGGAAGAGGTCACATGTGGCTCCTTGTAATCAGTTCCCCCTTTCCAACCCACTCACCCTCCACTCTCCCAGCATCGTCCCTCACGCCCTTGGTCCTGGAGGTATCATCCACCCTGGATTCCCTGTATCTCCAACCCTCCTATGTACCAGTGTACAGCCTCTGTCCTATCCAACCCTGCAAGGTAGAATTCGGATCATGGTAGTTGGGGGGAGGAAGCATCCAGGATCTGGGGTGAAATGAGTATTTTAAAAATAGTATTCTATTGCTGCTTTTTCATGATTTCCTTATTTCTTTTTGAGATAGAAAGAGCTGGCAGAGGAGAGCAATAGGTTTTCATTTTAGTTTTTTACAGTACACTCCCTGAGATTGGACACCTTGCTCTGTTTTTTCTCCTTAGAAATGCTTTTTGAATAAAGGACTTGATGCCAAATGCAAAAATGAACTGTCCTACAGTAATAATGGAGCATACATCATTGTTTGTACTCTTGGGATGGGACAATTTACATATGAAATTTTCCTTGCAAATAGGTAGAGTGCTAGTATGTAAGGGTTTCTTTCTTTCTTCCTTTTTCTTTTTTTATTCTGGGCTCATACAACTTTTATCACAGTCCATACATACATCAATGTGTAAAACACATTTATACATTCATTGCCCTCATCATTCTCAAAACATTTGCTCTCCACTTAAGCCCCTGGCATCAGGTCCTCATTTTTCCCCTCTCTCTCCACTCCCCCCTCCCTCATGAATCCTTGATAATTTATAAATTATTATTTTGTCATATTTTGCCCTGTTCGACGTATCCCTTCACCCACTTTTCTGTTGCCCATCCCCCAGGGAGGAGGTCACATGCAGAGCCTTGTAATTGGTTCCCCCTTTCCAACACACTCACCCTCTACCTTCCCAGTATCACCACTCACACCACTGGTCCTAAAGGGATCATCCACCCTGGATTCCCTGTGTTTCTAGTTCCTATCTGGACCAGTGTACATCCTCTGGTCTAGCCAGGCTTGCAAGGTAGAATTAGGATCATGATAGTGCGTGGGGGAGGTGTGCGCAGAAGCATTTAGGAACTAGAGGAAAGTTACATTTTTCATCATTGCTACATCGCACCCTGACTGGCTCATCTCCTCCCCGAGATTCTTCTGTAAAGGGGTGTCCAGTGGCCTATAAATGGGCTTTGGGTCTCCACTCCACACTCCCCACTCCCCACCTCATTCACTATGGTAAGATTTTTTGTTCTGATGATGCCTAATACCTGATCCCTTTGACACCTTGTGATCACACTGACTGGTGTGCTTCTTCCATGTGGGCTTGGTTGCTTCTGAGCTACATGGCCACTTGTTTACTTTCAAGCCTTTAAGACCCCAGACGCTATATCTTTTGAAAGCTGGGCACCATTTGTCTTCAGCGATCGTGTCATGGATGTGAGCACACAATGATATGATTTTTGTTCTTTGATGCCTGATAACCGATCCTATCGGCACCTCGTGACCACACAGGCGGGTGTGCTTCTTCCATGTGGGCTTGGTTGCTTCTGAGCCAGATGGCTGCTGGTTGCCTTTCTTTCTTTCTTTCCTTCGTTTTTGCTCATACATTTGTTTCTATTCCTTTAGGCACTTGCTTAGGGCTTCATATTACCCTCAGAAAGACTGACTTCAGTGGACTTCTGTTTTCTTAACTTGCTATTTATGAAAACTCAGGCTAGCTCAGGTTAAAAACACAAAACAAACCTTTATAGCAAGCTGGGCAAAATGATATCTAGTTAAATAAAGCCTGACTGGATAGGTACTTGATTGAAAATCCAAGAGCATCTTATATCATTTACTCCATTTTCAAGGCCCTGTTTCTCGAGAGGAACAGGCATAAGAACTAATGTTTTCTCATTTGGGTTGTCTCAGAATGTCTGTTTTATTAGTTTCTCAACAGAATGGTTTCTGTGGTGAGAAGCTCACCTTTACATGATTGGAATTCTCAATGCTGCAATTCAAAATCTCCATGAGATAGAATCTGATTGGGTTAATGTGGTAAAGTCATATATGAGTCAGTGATTTATCAAAGAGTAATTGTGTATTAAGAAAATATCCCAGCCCAGTCCAAATCAAGTCCATAACCTGATATTAGCCCATATGTTTTATACCAATCTCTACATTCCTCTTCAGACTCTCATAATACATGTCTCTCAGGGAGAGAGTGTATCTTTCCTTCAGTGAGCTAATTATCTCCCTCAAGCCTCCAAATGAGGTCATCAAGCTGCAACCTGGTTGACAGGCTAAACTCCACCCCTTCACTCTAAATAGTCTCAGGCTGACCCCAGATTGTGTATCGACCCCACATTTGGATGCTGATCACATAATACAGAGAGCAAAGTTCTTCCAGGAGTCAAGAGTAAGGGCTTATTGATTCCAAAGCCTTTGAGAGCAGTCTCAGACTTTCCTCATCATGTTTCCAAAACTCTCAATACATTTTCCATTTCCTTTGACATTGTTCTTTATTCCAGCCATAATATCGAATTAATCTATCATGTTTTCCTTGCTTACTATAAAGAGATAAGTGTTCTAGCCTGAATTTGTTTCAAAATGATTCTAAAAATCAGAGATGTGATCCTCATGTCCAATGTTTTAGATGATTGATAGAATATTTGGGAGCATGCATTGTTTTAGGTTCTGCCATCTTTTTGTTTGTACAATCACCCCATCATAAGGCCCTCCAAATGCATGAGGATATCACTAGTGTGACTGCCACTAGTACTGCTGCTACTGCTGCTGCTTCTGCTACTACTAGGACTCCTACTGCTGCTGCTATCACTACTACTGCTACTATTACTGCTGGTGCTACTGCTGCTGCTATTGTTACTACTGCTCCTAATCCTACTCCTACTACCGCTACAGCTGTTGTTGCTATTAATACTATCATTACTACTTTACCATGTGCTTAAAAGTGAGCTGAATAACTTACATTTTGAGACTGAATGCTATTATTGTTCCTATCTTACAGCTAAAATTGAGACATATCAATTATCTCAATGGCTAAAATCACATGGCTAATAAATTGTAGAATCAAATATACTAACCAGGCAACTTATTCCAGAGCTTTTAAGCAAGAAAAAGAATTGGTAGCAATAATACAAACATTTCGTGTGCTCTTAATGGCCTCAATTTGAAATAAACAAACAAATAACACCTCAATTTGTTTTCTTATATCAGGCCAACTCACACACTGGAACAACTCTATTCACAGTTATTGAAATCATTTGCAGGTCAGACCTACATCAATGACAACAAATAAAATAATGATAATGATAAAAGGAACAGGTAAAATAATATGACTTGTTTTTCAAATATCAGTAGAAACACATACCCACAAGTTGTTCTCTGCAGAATAGAGTTGAGATTACCTTAATCCACTGGAATGATAAGACTTGAAGTGAAAAACTATGCAGAAATTATTTTATAATATATTAATTATATTAATAAAATATAAATGGTATTCTTTAAGTGTATATTAAGCAGTATGTTCATTATACTTTTCTTCTTTAAAAGAAACAAGCCATGGGATAAGCTTTCTGGGATAGCAAACTGGTTCTACTCTTTAGCAGGCATAGAAATTTGAGATATTTACTTAATTGATATAAACCCAAATTTCACATCTCAAATGAGTATAAGCGCATGAATCCTCTTCGAAGAGCAGCTATCAGTTCAATTCTACAATGTAGGATAATAAGTGAGCCCTCTCCTGGGCACATAGGTGAGCAATGGCGGTCGCAGTGGCCAGAGCAGCAGCACTCACACTAAGAAGATGTCTTCATGCATTACAGAGGTCTCATGACGGTGTGACTGCACACTAAAACACATAGCAGGACCTAAAGATAACTTGGGCTCCCCAATATTCTGACATCTGTCTGAAACATTTAGCATGAGCTTCAAACATCTATTCTTGGAATTGTTTACAGAGGAAACCCAAAGCAAAGGAACTTCTCTCTTGGGTAAACTAACCTGCGCTGGATTAGTTAGCTGTTCCAGGAAAAGTGAAGAACAATGCCAAAGAGAACAGGAAACGGACTGGAAGATTTGGGAAAATGAGGAGCAAGCGCTGAGACTCCTGCGACACCGTCTCTGCATCCAAGTTTCTTCCTTAAAGGAAGTATGACTTGGGATAGATTCAATGGTAGAGGGTTGGGCTTTGACTGAAACTTTTCTAGGCAAATCATATGTCTATAGTTGCTGATTACATTAAATTAAAACAGACAAGAATGCATTTATGATTCAGAGTTACTTTGAGTAATTAATTGTCGCTCTCTTTTTGTTGTTGTTTTTCATACTATGTAAGAAAGGGTGCTGCTTTTGATTCAAAAATAAGGAGGAAAATAAATTACTAAATATATTGATAATCTATGAAGAGTTTCAAAAAGTTCATGGAAAAGACAAGTAAAAAATAATGTATTTTTTTCCAAAAACTTTTTGAAGCTCTCTGACATACGCTTGTTTGGTTCTGACTTTTTGTATATTATTGATATTAGCCTGATATTAAAGGGTTTTTAAAATCATTTTATTGGGGGCTCATACAACTCTTATCACAATCCATCCATCCATCCATCCATTGTATGTCAAGCACCTTTGAACATTTGTTGCCCCCATCATTCTCAAAACTTTTGCTTTCTACTTGAGCCCTTGGTATCAGCTCCTAATTTTTCCTTTCCCTTCCCACTCTCCTCTCCCTCATGAACTGTTGATACTTTATAGATTATTATTATTTTGTCATTTCTTATACTGTTTGACGTCTCCCTCTCTTTAGTGTTGTCTGTCCCGCAGGGAGGAGATATATGTAGATACTTGTAATCGGTTCCTCCTTTCTATGCCACCTTCCCTCCATCCTCTGGTATCACCACTCTCACCACTGGTCCTGAAGGGATCATCTGTCCTGAAAACCCTGTGTTTCCTGTTCCTATCTGTACCAGGGTACATCCTCTGGTCTAGCTAGATTTGTAAGGTAGAATTGGGATCATGATAGTGGAGGGTGGGGGAAGGAAGCATTTAAGAATTAGAGGAAAATTGTATGTTTCATCATTGTTACGTTGCACCTTGACTGGCTCATCTCCTCTCCATGACACTTCTGTAAGGGGATGTCCCATTACCTATAGATGGGCTTTGGGGTTCCCATTCTGCATTCATCCTCATTTACAATTATATGATTTTTTGATCTTTGATGCCTGATACCTGATCCCTTCAACATCTTATGGTCACACAGGCTGGTGTGCTTCTTCTACGTGGGCTTTGTTGCTTCTGAACAAGATGGCCGCTTGTTTACTTTCAAGCCTTTAAGACACCAGATGCCATAACTTTTGATAGCCGGGCACCATCAGCTTTCTTCACCACATTTGCTTGTACACACATTTGCCTTCAGAGATTGTATTGAGAAAATGTACATCATGGAATGCCAATTTAATAGAACAAAGTTTTCTTGCATTGAAGAAGTACTTGAGTGAAGTCCCAATGTCCATCTCATGTTGTACTTGTCTTTTTGCACTTGGCTTACTTCACTTACCATAATTTCCTCCCGTTCTTCCCATGTGGTGATATGCTTCATGCATTCATCACTGCTTTTTAGTGATGTGTAGTGCTTCATTGTATCTATGTACCACAGTTTTTTTATCCATTCATCTGTTGATGGAAATTTGGGTTGTTTCCAACACCTTGCAATTGTGAACTGTGTCACAATGAACATTAGAGCACAGATGTCTGACTGCTGTTTGTTTCTTGTGTTTTCTGGGTATATGACTAATGGCTGTGGTTCTGGCTCTAGGGTAGCTCACTTTCCATCTGTGTTATACATTGCCAAATCAATTACCATGATGGCTGTACATACCTACGGGTCAACCAGCAGTGGATGAGCATTCTTATCTTACCACAGACCCTCCAATGCTTGTTGCTTTCTGGGTTTTTTTTAAATTGGGCTATCTTTCAGGGTGTTAGGTGGTATCTCATAGTTGTTTTAATTTGCATTTCTTTTATGGCTAATGATCGAGAATATTTTCTCATACGTTTATTGATCATTCGGGTTTCTGCCCCTGTGAAACTTCTGTTCAGGTCCTTTGCCTGAACAGGCAAAAGTTTTTCTTTTATTGTAAGCTTGCTAAGTATTGTAGATTTAGTAATTAAGCCTTTGTCTGATGTGTCATTGCTAAAGATGTTTTCTCAGTCGGTGGACTCTCTTATTACTCTCCTGATGAATTATTTCAATGTACACAGGTGACTTATCTTGGACCTCCCCAGCTGTGTGTAGAATCACTGAGAGGGGAGCTGGCCTTATTGTCCTATCTAGCCTGGTGTTGCCCTAATAGATAAGAGGATTTTATTTACACCTGGCCAGCTAGAATAAAATGGAATTAAATTGACTCCTTGGCTCTGGGCTTTAGATCTATGCTCAGTTAGAAACTTAGACTTGCTCCAGAGGGTCTTTGTTATGCTGAAAGCCTCCAGGCACTGTAGCTAAATTCTGACATTCCTTACCATTGGCTCCCTTCTTATGCTGATGTATGTTAAGGGAATCCTTCTAGTGCTTCCTTAGAGTTGAATTATGAGCCTGGGATTTGCAGTTTTTACCATGACACTATATTCTCTCTCTTTTTAATATTGGGTTTATGAGGTGCCTGATATGAGATGTTGTCAAGCTGACCCTCAGGAGGGGAGATCCAGTTTATCAGGCAGCTTTTTTTCTTCTCAGCCAACTGGAACCGAATTCACCTCCAGACTATGACTATCCCTTATTTTCTCCCACACACTGACCTGCCTCAGGCAGACACCTGCTTTTTCTTCTACTCCAAATTATGGCTACCTGCCAACCCGCTCCCCAGGCTAAGGCTCAAGACAGCTAACAGCTGGAAGAGCTCTGGTGTGGGTCCTACTCCTGCCTGGGATTATGTCCCCTTCAGGGCTTCAGACTGGGGAAAGTGCTACTTGCTGCAAAAGGGCAGACAGAGCTCTTCAGCTGGAACCCGCAAGCCCAGCACACCGAACCTAGAGTGGTTTAGTACATTCTTGGTTCACTTTGTGATTGGAAATGTAGTTCTAATTTCAGGACTCTACCTCCCAGTATCCTTCACCGTACCTCCCGATTTTCTTGTCTGGCAGCAGGTGCTATGGGCCGGTGAGCCTTAACTAGAGGCCATCCTCTCCACCTCCGAGATTAAAGGTTTTTAAGGATTAAATATAGAGATGAACTACTTATGATACCTAGCAGGGGGATATTATACAGTTAAGAAGTCATGATGAGCTTATTGCTGATGAGGAAAATATAACATTTCTATATCTGTGTATTATGCTAAATTCAAATATAAATCATAGTTGACATGTATAATTAAGCTAATTTTGAGTTCCCTAGCTATATCTATCTTGACATAAAATGACCTTTCCAATTGTAAAAAAAAAAATTAGAGACAGTACAAGAAAGTTATTTTACTTACAAGTAAGGATATCTGAAGTTGAAATTGGTTAGCAAAATAACCACATATATTTAGAAACAAAGATATGAATATGCATAGAAAAATCGAGCATAATGTGTTAAGCCAGATTGACTAGAGAAACAAACGTGTTGGCACTCATACATGTCTAAGAAAGTTTTATATCAAGAAGTAGTTATAAACATAATCAAGAAGTAAGTATAAACATCCTGGCCCAGTCCAACTCAAACACATGAATCCGATCCTACTTCCTAAATATCTTTTCAGACTCATGAAGCCACATGCAATGATGTAGAATTCAGGAAAGTCCCCCGGCTGGTGGAACACGTACTTATGGACCCAATGGTTGTGAATGCATCTCCAGGGCTTAGGCAGTGTCCAGTATCAACCATGAGGAAAGTGAAGGCAGAGAAAGAAGGGGAGTTTCCCAGGACCTTCCTTTTGAGAAGGCCATGCCCACAAGGAGATGCCATCAGGCTGTGACCTGATTGACAGGCAAAACTCCACCCTATAGTTTTACATATCTTCAAGTTAACATGAAATTGTAACGACCACACATACTGAATAGCCTATATAATGTGCCCGTGTAAGTAAAGTGCGTAGGTTGTAGGTCACTAACGAATAAACTTGCTGCATGATTTGTTAAAAAAACATATTGCTTGTGTAAAACATGGCATATTTTCCTTAGAAAATAAATAAATATATGTGTCCATAAGAAAATTTCTAACTGAATATTGTGTCACAATTAATGTGTTTACATGTTAACATGAAGAGGAAATAACATCATTTAAGTTGTTTTGTTATTGTTACTGTTATTATTCATATTTGTGTAACTAGTAAAATTGCATAGCTTTTTCTCAGTAATTCACCTTTTTATTATTTAAAAAACTAAGTAATTCAATGTTTTAGAAAATTGCTGGCTTTATTGAATTGAAACACCAAATAACAACACAGGTTCCTCTAACTATTTACTAATCAGGAAAGGCTAACGTGGCGACTGCACTTGCTCCCAACCACAAGGCTAGGAAACGGTGAAGCAGTGAAAATCGCCTGGCTCCTAATCTTAGCCAGTTCTAGCAAACTGTTCTATCACTACCTCCTAATTAAACATTAATGTCATAATTAAGAACTGGCTAAACAAAACCCTATTTTACTTGAAATATATATTTGTGTACTTTTTCCTTTTTCTAGGAATAATTGCATATAGAAACTTCACAGCATGTGGTCTCAAGAGCTGCCCTAAAAGGTAAGCTTCCCATAAGGGAAGATATTTCTTATCTGTACTTCACCTTTGCTTAGCCTTCCTGGTTTCCATGGTAACACTGAGACCTTTTCTTCAGAGTGATACTATGCGATTATTTTGATGTTTTTTGAATGTTAAACTTAATGAAGGTGAGTGAAGACATAAATTAATGTTTGATAATAGGAACTTGACGCCTTCCCCAGTTTTCTCTGGAAAAATAATGAAGGTAGGCTTTCTGATGTTGAGATTGGTTTGGTAATTGGAGAACTTCAGAATTTAGCTTCATGGGAAGAATATCAGGAATGCAGTAAGGCTGTTGGAATTTTACCAAGTGGTCTTACAGGGCAAGTTGTATCAGCAGTAAGACAACACAACTATTAATTAAGGAGGTCGGACAAATACCTTGTACTTAAGGTTGAAGTATTGTAGAGATAAAACTTGAACATTGCAACTTACTCTATAATATCTACAAATGCTTTTCTTAATGTAGGATTCATATGTATAAATGTAAAAAATGAAATCTACATTTAAATGTGAGATGAGTAATTGTAGGATGTATTCATCTCACAGTTAAACCTTGTAATTTCTTGAATGACTGAGATGCTTTCATTTGTCTCTGGACCATTCTGTAGGATGTGTGACAATGGGGTGTGTGTGTGGGGGTTCTGACTTGATATCAATTGACTTGGGGGAGAGGGCATGTTTGAATATATCATATCTATGCATTGAGGTCCTAAAGAATCCAATAAAAGATCTAGTCACCAAATCTCCATATGCTGCTCGGTTGGTTAAAGGCACCAATGCACGTAAGAGGATATAGTGTCTTTTAGGGAAATTCTGCATCAAGGACTCTGACACATCTTGTCCTATTCATCTCTGTGTTTGTATTGTTTTTGCTACAATGAATTCGTTGTAAGTATAACATTTACCTAAGTTAAGTGAGGAGGTATAACAAATTATTGAACCTAAGGAACTAGTGAATCTAGCAGATCAGAAGTGAGAAGGTTTGCTCCTATGAATCCCTGAGTTTATGGATGATATCTTCAGTTCATGGATATCTAAAATTCAAACCAAATACATGGCCACCGAGTCAATTCCAATTCATAATAATTCTATGTAGGATACTTATAATGAAAATGTTTCTAGGAGCAGAGAGCCTCATATTTCTTCCTCTGAGCAGCTGGTGTGTTTGAACTGCTGATCCTTGTAGTGGCTGGTGGATTTGAATCACAGACATGGTGATTAACAATCCAACACCTACCGGTAACTCATAGTGTGAGTAGGACTCATTAAAGGGATATAAGGATCTCTTAAATATGCAGAGAGCAGGTTGGTGCCGGCATATTAAGTCTCCTGTGGCAGCCATTAGAAGTGTGTTCTTTAACTTGTGAGCTCTGACCACATCTCTGATAAAAATACAGAAGGACTGCAGAAGGGTTGGTGCCAACACGGAACAGAGAAGCTGAATGTGGGAAGTCCTGTATCCTCACAACTGTGATCAGGGAAAAATGAATCTGAAAATCATCCTGTCTATGTTGTCAAATATGCATAAGCACTTATGGTAAAAGAGATCTCCTTTCGTTGCTATTCATACATTAAGCAATGTCCTGTCTTCTAATTCAATAATTAACTCATATGGCCAAAATTTCCCCAAATGTGATAAAAATTGACTAATCAGTACATTGTGGAGACAGTTTACCTAATAAGCAAGGAAAGCACAGGTTTATTTGTGCTTATTTCATTACCTATACTGAAAAGTTTCATCACAATATTTTTTCCAACTTCTAACTTTTCCTGTTTAATGAATCAAAGTCATAGGTTCAATGGCTGAATTAGCCATCTTCCTTGTGGTAAAAAAAAAACATGAAATTGTTCACTACAGATTAGAATGTAAGCATAAATAATCCCATGTCTACCTTGCCTACACTGGGAAATTTTTCTTGTCTAGTTGAAAAGAGGCTTTGATTCTCTAGAAAGGTAATTTGAGCCTGGGAGAGAAACAGATGCCAGCCATATCTAGAAGCAGAATCTTTGATGTAGTGAAAAGATGTGAAATTGTTCACAGTATTTTGGAAAGCAAGCATAAATAAGCCCGTGTTTACCTTGCTTATAGGGCAATCTGACATAGGTACAGAGAATGATGACATTGAACAAATTTTAATAAGTGATTTTAAACCTCAGTGAATATATTTTGACATTACAATGAAAGAAATTAGAAAAAAATCACAGATATTTGTTATAAACCATGATTGAATAAGAAAAAATTAAAAATCAATTATCTATTGATCTTTAGCAAACCATCCCAAACCCAGGCTCAAAAACATTAATTATTTCTCATGAATCCATGGTTCAGCTGCTTGGGTCTTATGATCTAGGGCAGAATCCTATCTTTGCTGGGTGTGTTAATGTGTCTGGGTTCAGCTTTATCCTCATGGCTAGCATAATCCTAAAACATTCAGAGTATTCTTAAACTTGTCAGTAGTTTCTATTTTTACCTTCCTGTGATTTGTCCAACTATAATTTATTACAGATAATGCAGTATGCATGCTCTTTCTAAATCATTATTCTGGTATGATTATGTCTTCATCACTGCCACTGTGTCAATTCCAACTTATACATGCTGGCTGCTAACCTCAAGGTCAGCCCTCCAGCCGCTCCGGAAAACAAGACTTTCTACTCTTGTGGAGTTATGGTGTCAGAAACCTACAGGCACAGTACTGCTCTGTTCTATAGGATTGCCATGAGTTCGGATCCGCTCAGTGCCACTCAATGTCAATGAGGTCTTTTTGTTTGTTTGTTTGTTTGTTTTTTTAGGACAGAATAGAATTTCCAAGACTATAAACCTTTATAGAACCAGAAAGCCTCATCTTTCTACTGCAGAGCAGCTGGTGGTTTCAAACTGATGACCTTATGATTAGCATCCCAAGACATTAACCACTACACTACCAATGCTTTTTCTGATGACCACACCCAGCAATACATTTTTCATGTAGTCCTCCTTATTGTAGAATTGGTTAGCACAGCTATAGAAGACTCAGCCATTTCACTGTGGATTACTGCTCAGATTTTGCTTCTTGGTCCCCATATAAGCTCTACCACTTAAATTATTTGTAAAGGCTCAAAATGCATTCTTTTTCGATGTGTTGATTCTATGTGTTTTCCCTGAAATACTATTTTCTTAACTCTACCCCATCTATAATTGATCATCTCTTGTTACTGGTTTCTGAAACTCAGTTTTCTAGCAAGCTTTATCTGATTTCTCTCATTTTAGTTAATCCAAATTCCCCATATCTATGTGAACAACCTGATAAATATCTTGTACTTTTAGCTGTTTGCATAATATATTACTCCCCCACTGTAGAATCAATGAAGCCAGGAGTCAGCATCTTCTTGTCTGTCCTAGCATTATAGAATTTAGTACTGCACACACAGAGGATGTACTCAGAATTATCCATGCAGAGAATCAAGGACAGAATGACATCTTTCCTTTTCTATATCCTGTCTATATATTTAGGTGGTTGGGCATGGTGATCATTAGGTTTTGTGTCAACTTGGCAGGGCCAGAATCCTCAGTAGTTTGGCAATGAGGACTCCCCCATAATATGATGTAACATACTATGAAAAACTCCATGAGGAGTAGGCTGGATTGCTATCCCTTACCCAGGCAACAGCCTGATGATATCTCCTTGGGGATCATATCCGTGAATAGATGTTGTGGAAAACTCACTTTCTCTTTTTGTCCTGCTTGCCTCACTCCATCTGGCTTCTTGGATTTGATCTGCGGCCTACCATGTGGCTTGTCACTTTGGGAGCTGTGGGCAGCCTCCTAAATTGCCAGCTGATCTTGGACACCCTGTACTCTGCATCTATTAGTAGTGGTCTTCCTGCTTCATCTTCTTATTTCCTTCACCTGCTTCATCATCCTTGGCAGTTGCTTAGGTTGAGAGGGCTTCTAGCTTAACATCTGCCTCGCGGACTTGAGCGGGACTAGGCTTGTTCATTGTGTGACTATGTGGGCCACTCTTTCTCTATAAGCTTCTTTTTAATATGTGCAAGTGTCACTGGTTTGCTTCTCTAGAAAACCTACCTAACACAGGCATGTCAAGAATTAAGAGTAAAAGGCAAAAGATGAGGTTCCCTCAAATCTTTGTTACCTGACTTGTTCTCTTGCCACAGTTTGAATAAGTGGTGGTCCGAGGATAAGAAGGGAGTTCCTAGATGGTGCAAACAGTTAACACGCTCAGCTGTTAAACAAAAGAATGGAGATTGGAATATACCCAAAGATGATGCTGAAGAAAGACCTGGTTGTCTCCTTAAAACCAGTCACTGAAAACACTAGAAAATTCCATTTTGTTCTGACATATATAGGTGCCCATGAATTGGGGTTGACCCAGTAGCAACAAATACTACTGTGAGTCAGAATCACTTACAGATGGATTGATTTTGATTCACATTTTTGCTGCTTTTCTCCAACTCCTCCTTCCAACCCTTCCCCCACTCTCCTCTCCCCTCTCTTCTTTAATTTCAAGGAGAAAAACAAAGTTTCAATACTGGCCAACATATTAACATCTGGAAAACTCAGTGCAATCACATCTATGCCAACTCACAGCAACCCTGTTGGGCAATGTAAAAGTGCTCCTGTGGGTTTCCAGGACTGTACATTCATATGGGAGTAGAAAGCCTCTTCTTTCTTCTGAGCACCTGGATACTCCATGTAACATTGATTTCCAGATTTTCTTGAAAGAAATTACATCGTACTACCCCCAGACAATATTCCTAGATGTCAGGGCAGCTTAAATGAGTAGTAGCTGCCATCCATCATTTTAAAAAATCATTTTATTGGGGGCTTGTACAACTTTCATCACAAACCATACATCCATCCATGTGTCAAGCACATTTGTACATTTGTTGCCTTCATCATTCCCTTCCCGCTCCCTCCCTCATGAACCCTTGATAAGTTATAAATTATTACTATGTTGTCATGTCTTATACTGTCCGATGTCTCCCATCACCCACTGTTCTGCTGTCCATCCCCCAGGGAGGGGGTTATATGTAAGTCCATGTGACTGGTTCTCCCTTTCCACTATTTTTATTCCTCATGCTGTGCCTACTGTCATATATGTAGCCCAGACTTGATTTCAGTAGTGTCCGCTATACATAGAATTTGGACTGACGGGTTATCGGTGCGTAGCTCAACTTCTAGGTGTCTGCCTCTGGTGAACCAAAGATCTTAGGTTCAAGGGCTGAATGATCCATTTAGTTGTTTTTGTCGTATATCTATCAAATTGATATCAAGTTGAAATACTCTTTGCTTTGTGTCTCAAGCTCTAGGCTTAAATTTCTGATTTAGTGTTTTTGCCTATCACCTAACCTCTCTTAACTTGTTTTCTTATTTGTAATGTGGAAAATATATATTCTTTATACTTTATTTCACATTAACCACAACACTTAGTCTAGGGTGCACACTTATGTAAGAAGATAATTACATTATTTTACCTTGGACCGATAAAAACTAGTTTATCTTTTATTAATCTATAATAATAAAAATGGATTAGGAAAAGTAAAGTTTGTTGCATGCTACAATACCAATGAACTTTGAAAATATAAGTAAAAGAAGCTGAATTCCAAAGACCACCTGTATTATGATACTATGTACATTAAATATCCACAGCAGGCAAATCCATAGAGACATGTTAGAAATTGTTGCACAACTTTGTAAATACACACACAAAAAGCACTGAATTTTAGAGTGGAGGGTGATTGTATTCTCAGGTGTAGACCACAATATAAAATTGATAAATATATGTTTTAGGAAGACAAAGGTTCAATTTTAGATTTATTGACTTGGAGAATAACAAAATAAGCACAACTTTCGGCCTGTCATTCTTATCAATGAGCGCTATTATTTAAATCAATTAGTCTTGACCCACTCTCCAAAGGCAAAAACCAAATCAAATTTTTAACTACAAGGATTCATGAAACACAAAGGTCATGAGTGATTGGGGTTAAACAGAAATGGTTTGTATTTTCAAACCTTCCTTACCTTATTATCTTGCTTACCTTATATCCTTTATATATTGCCTCTCCAGGTTTTAGGAGGAGCGCTGGTGGCACAATGATTATGCACTCTGCTGCTAACAGCAAGGTTGCCATTCAAACTCTCCCAGCAGCTTTGTGGGGCAGACCTGGAGCTCTTTTCCTAAGGGATCACAGCCAAGAAAACCCTTGTGTCAGTTCTACTCTATCACATGGAGCGACTATGAATGAACATCAGGTTCATTAATACTCAGAGTCATTTTGCTGCATTTGCATGAGGGCTAGCAGAAATAGATGACAAGTACGACCAGGGTTCCATTTCCAAACAGCTCCTTCATAATTGATATGCTTATAATTAGTGGTGTTTGGTTGTAAGTATTAGAGCATTAGATGCTTGGCAGCTCGCTGTCCTGAGGTTGGCTTTCCTTCAGTGCCAGTGTGGTCAGAAAGAAGAGAATGCCTAGATTTTTCACTGGGACTTAATGTGTTTAATCAGCTCCTGGAGGACTTTTGCTATAGCAGGGAAATATTTAACAGAGTCATGATTTTCGTTTTCTATGTGCTTCTCTTGGTAGTCTGCAGAGCCTCCCCGAGCTGAAATAACGTCAGCTGTGCCGTGAGAGCAGCATGAACATGCCAAGAGGGTCATGCTAGCACCGAAAGGGCATATCCCTGTGGCCTCATGTTCGAATGTGTCTGTGCATGTGTTTCTGAAGGCAATTTGTGTCAATAAGTAAACGGGCTGCTACCTAAATATATGTAATGCACACACACACACACACACACACACTGCAGATTCATTTTAATTTTATTGATTAATTATTGATTTTTGACTTTGACTTTGAAGATTGAAATTATAGTCGTAGGCAAATAAAGGATAATTGATTTATTGTGCGTTCCTGTTGTTAGCTTCCCACGGACAGGGACCCAATGCACAATAGAGAGACGCGTGACCTAATCCTGCACCAGCCTTGCCATTGTTATGTCTGAGCCCATTATAATAGCCACTGTGTCAATCCAGCTTGTCAGAGATCCTCCTCTTTTCCCCTGCCCTCTACTTTATCAAGAATGATGTCATTGTCTAGAGACTGCACCCTAACATTAGATCCCTCGTGCAAAGTACATGGAGTGAAATCTTACCCTGTGCACTTCTAAGGAGGTTATGGCTGTACTTCTTCTAAGACTAATTTTCCTTTCTTCTGGCTATTTCTGGTATAATCAATATTTTTCACCAGCACTATAATTCAGATGCATACATTCTTGTCTAGTTTTCCTTTTTCATTGTCCAAATTTCATGTGTTTTGATAAAACTAGTGACGTTCATGTAAGTATAAGAGAGAATTTTATATCAAGGAAGCAGCCCTGCCTAGTTCAACTCAAGCCCATGGGTCAAATGGTAACTAGAGCCACACCCCCATCCCCACCTCACCCCCACCCCCAAGGTCATGCAGCCTCAGGCTGGTGAAGCAGGAAACAGAAGCGCGAAGGTGGGAGATCACAGCATGGTGGGTGCCGAGTCCTGTGTAGTCTATTACAAATTATAGTATGGTGCAGACAGTTAATCTCAAGTATGAAAATAACCACTAAATAAATTGTTCTGTTTGCTATTTCATGCTTTTTCTTACCGATAATGCAAAGTATGCGATAGAGACTAGATAAAGTATCTGAGGCTTTGGGTTATTTGGAACTGATAGTCACTGGAAACTAACTATCTACCAGGTGCTGCATGAAGACGTGGTGACATGATGGTGAATAAAATAGGTATATGCCCTGATGAAGTGACAAAGAGTAAACCTGTAAAAACAGTACAAATAGTGCTGAGTACTATGAAGAAAATAAATGCAGTGGTAAAGCAGCATGCTTAAAGTCCTAATCCTCCCCAGCTGGTTGTGTACCATTGGGTATGCTGTGTGCCACAGTGGATATCTGTTTTCGATAATTATGGCCAACTGATTATTTGATTATTATGGAATGATGCTCTCTTTTCCTCAATAGAGCTTTTTGCCTTATCTGTGTTATATGATATCAATATTACCATTTGAATCCTCATTGTCCAAGGTTTCTACTCCTTTATTTTTGATCTTCTGTTTCATTTTAGGCATGTCTTCTGTTCGTAGCATATAGCTGTACTTAATTTTAAAAGATTGGTAATTTTCTTTTCTGTCAATGCAATTAAATATTTTACCATTATTTTGATACTTAGATATTCAGAACATTTTTATCATTACATATTTTGTGTTGGGCATGTAGTTTCTTTATATTTCTCATTTTGTGCTTTTTACTGAATTCATTTATTTCATTATTTCTTCTTATGTTTTAGATTATTTTCAGTTTCTCCCTTAATTTTTAAAAACTTCAAAGCAAAATTTAACCAAATCTTCTTAGTAAAATCTAACAACATTAACCCTAAATGTACTTCCAAAATTTCCAAGTTACTATTATGATAGCATTTTAGTTCAATCTGGTGTTTTACAGTTGCTAAATATTATAATTACTATTTAATGCAGTCAAAGTCAACTTGCATTATTTCTTTATGTATTGTCTATATTACTTATCCACATTTTGTCTAGCCTCCCACATCTTTTTTAGTCCAATCCAGCAGGTAGTCTACATGAAAAAGGAGCCCTGATGGTACAATGGTTAAGTGCTTGTCTGAGAACCAGAATGATGTTTTGAGTCCATGCACTGCTCTGTGGGAGAAAGAGTTGACAGTCTGCCCTCATAAAGATTATAACTTTGAACAAATTATGTTGATTTTGTACCCTGCTGAAAAGTTTAATTTGTTAATGTATCAAGAATTTTTTACACTAACAAGAGAACTATGACAAGGAAATTAAGGAATCAATACTTTTTAAAATGACATTTTAAAAATTAATATATATCATATAATTTCCTAGCTCAATCATTTCAATCTAAGTTGTGCAATTGCTACAACAGTTTCCAAGCATTCTTTATCTACATGGACCCCTTGACGTCAACTCTCCTTCACTCTCACCCCTCTTACCATGGAACCACCCTCCCACTGACTCCCGTACCACACTTGCTGTCTCTGTAGATTCCTCAATCCTGGGGAAAACATTCGACATAATTTCAAGAGGGTGACTTCAAATGACATGACACCTCTGAGATACATCCAAGTATGAACAAGCAAAAACTAACAGAACAATACAAACCAAGGATACAGACAATTTAGGAAACCATATCAGGCTCAGCATGCATCGTAGGGGATCTGCTTACAAAGTGTTAACTGCTTGAGCCAGATTTCTGCCTTTGAAATGCTTTACTTACCATTCCAAAGCTCTCTGATTAGTAACCACTTCCCTCCCATCCCTTATTCCCCAGAGTGTTGTTTGCTGTGCAGTTCCACAAATGAATCTTGGGCTCCCACTGTCAACCATAGCTTTCTGTACACCAGCTTCTCACCATCTAGGCTCTGATACTACACTCTCCTTGACTTCAGATTATGTAGTTTGCCGTCCTTTGGTAGCTGATAATGGTGTGCATCTTCTATCTGGACTTATTTGGCATCTCACTTAGATGGTTGATTGTTTGGAAACAAGTCTTTAAGAACGCGGACACTAGCTAGCTGGGGACCATCTACATTCTTTGCTACATTTTGCTATAACTCCCAGTACTTCTATTTTTTCTTCCTGGGGGCAAGTGTTGAGCATGGTCATGATGAAAGAATTAATTGTTTTTAAGTTGGAGCTAGAATTTAGTGTAAGCTCAAAACCCCATTCTGAATCTACGCTTTGTTTTGTATTTTTTCCTTTTAATTTGTTAATTAATGGGGGTTAATACATGTCAAATCACTCCATAGTTCAATCTCGTGAAAAAAACTGTACAGTTGCTTTCATAATCGGTTTCCCAACATACTTTTTCTTTTACCTCTCCCAGCCCCCCCATTTACATACCTCACTCCCAACCCTTGTTCTATTTACTGTCCCTATAGGCAGTAAATAGAATCGTCAATCCTGGGATTAATTTCCTGAAACACAGAAAAAATAAATAATACAATTTCCATAGGTGACCTCTAAGGACATAGCACCTCTGAGATATATCATACTGTGAACAGACATAAACAAAGTGAAAAAGAATGTCTGTCACCCGTTTGCCAGAATGATACATATCTTAATACAGCTTGCAGGGTGTTGATGAAGCAAGACCTTCTTTAATTGTCCACCTACCAACAGTTCACCAATCTTGGTACAGCTGTCTTCTGCTTACTCACAGTCATGTATTTTCTGACTTAGTCCTCAGCTTACAAGTCTATCTGTGGTATGGTACAGTTCATCCAGTGAAGTTCCCATTTACAATCTCACTAGCGTAGACTGGAATATTCTGTGTCAGGCACCCTGAAGATCCAGGACTCAGTGACTCAATGTTCCAAGGAACCCGGTCTGGTTCCCAGACATTCCTCTAGAGTCCTGAGATCCATGTAGCCAATTAGTTGCATGCCACCAATGCCATACTCACCCTAGTGTCCCCGAAAGCATTTCAGTCATTCTTGCCCCCACCTGGGATTGGTCCTCCCACTTTTCCTACCAACAGACCTGCCTTTGTGTTTCCCCAGATGTGTTTGCTCCCTTCCCCTCTGCTTTGTTGTCTTTCACACCCTTTTCTCTTATCCTTCTGTTGGGGCATTCTACATGCCCAAGGAGGCTTTGTCATAGAATTACATGACAGCTGCTCAGTAGACACCCCTAAATCTAGCCCTAACCATAACCCTTACCCTCCCCTTGTTTGGCCATCTGTTCCCAGCTGATGTGACGCATCCTCCGATCAAGTGACCTGGATGGTGTATGGCTTATTAGCACTGGTCAGGCTTATTAGCACTGGTCAGGCTCTCTACCAGGATGTCTGGGCCTGCAGCCAGAAGACTGGATGCCCTACAAACCTCAACTTGTGTCTGTTCTGCTGCCTGTCCCTACAGCATGTGGGCTCAGCCAGTATTTGCCCTTATGAGATTGACTAAGTACACTCAGAAAATGTTTCTCAGATATCTCTTTGTCTTGAACTATGTCATGGTTTCATCACTGTTCTTAAACAATGTGTAGTAGTCTATTGTGTGTATATACCAGAGGGTTTAAAATTTTTATTTTATCCAATCTTCTACTGATGGGAACTTAGACTGTTTCCAGCTTCTTGCTATTGTGAATGAACATGGAGGAGCAAACGTCTATTTGTGATCTGTTCCTTATTCCTTTTGAGTATATGCTCAATAATGGTATTGCTGGATCATTTGGTATTTCAATCCCCATATTGCCTTCCATGGTGACTGTACATATTTACTAGCCCACCAGCAATGCATTCTCATCTAACCACACCCTTTCCAATATTTTCTGTTCTCACTTTTTTTTAATAGGCTGGGGTAATGGGTGTTAGGTGGTAGATCATGGTTATTTTGACTTGCATTTCCCATATGGCTAGTGACCGGGAGAATTTTCTCATGTGTTTGTTAGCTATTCAAGTGTCATTCTTTGTGAATTGTCTGTTCAGGTTCTTTGCCCACTTGGTTTTTTCTTTGTTGTAGTTTTGTAAAGTATTGTAGAAATTAGTAAGTAGTCCTTTGTCTGTGACACGGTTACTAAATATTTTCTCCCAATCTGGAGGCTCTCTCTTAGTGAAGTCTTTCAATATACACAGTATATTATTTTTAACAGGCCCCACTTCTCTATTTGGGTTGAGGTTGTTTCCTTTATTTCGAAAAGCCCATGTATTCCCTGAGCAAGATCTCCTAGATTTATCCCACTTTTCTCACTAAGGATCCTGATAGCTTAGGATTTTATATCTGGGTCTTTGATCCACGTTGAGTTTGTTTTTGTGTGTGGCGTGAGATATGGGTGTTGTTTCATTTTTCTGCAGGTGGATATCCAGATTTTCCAAAATCATTTATTGAATAGGGCATCTGCTTCCCAAAATCAATTGTCTGTATGCAGATGTTTTTATTTCTGGGTCTCCTGCCCTGATCCATTGGCCCGTGCATGTATCATCACACAGTACCAAGCTGTTTTGACAAATGTGGTTGTATTGTGGGTTTTAAGGTCAGATAGTGCAAAACCACCTACTCTGTTCTTTTTCTTGATGAGCTTATTGCCTATCCTGGGTTTCTTCCTTTCCATATGAAGTTTGTAATCAGTTTTTCCATTTCTCTGAAGAATAATGCTGGGATATGCATTGGAATTGCATTGAATTTGTAGCTTGCTTTAAGTAGTATTGACATTTTCACAATATTAAGTTTTCCAATCCACGAACACTAGATATTCTTCCATTTGTGTAGATCCCTTTTGGTTTCTTTCAGTAGAGTTCTGTAGTTTTCTTTCTATATTTTTTTGTTTGTTTTCTGGTTAGGTTTGTTTCTGGGTCTTTCAGTTTTTTCAAGGCTAATATGAATGGTATTGTGTCTTTAATTTCTTTTTTGGTATTCCAGTCCCTGATGTATAGGAGTGAGTACAGTTGATTTCTGCTTGTTAATCATGTATCCTGTTAGTCTCCTGAACTCCTCTATTATTTCCAACAATCCTATTGTGGAAACCTCAAAAGTTTCATTTATTTATCCACTTACTTCTTGTTATTGTCTTATGGTACTCACTAGGATTTCCAACTGGGGAGAGGGGACATTCTTGTTGGGTTTCCTTATTTAATGGAAATGTTTTCAGGTTTTATCCATTGAGTGTGGTATTAGCTATTGGTTTTTCTTATATGGCTTTTATTGCATTGAGGATTTTTCTTTCTTCCAATCTTCTTGAGAACTTTAATTAAGAATGGCTGTTTGAGGTTAAATGCTTTTTCTGCATCAATCGATATAACTATATGGTTCTGATTTTTTTCCTTGTTGATATTGTGTTTTATGTTCATTGTTTTTCAAATGTTGAACCATTTTTGAGTTCCTGGTCTTCCCACTTGGTCAAGATATATTATTTTTATGATATGTTGTAGGACATTATTGGCCAAGATTTTGTTGAGGATTTTTGCATCTATCTTCATGAGAGAGATCGGTCTATTGTCTCTATCCTTGTGGGATCTTCTCCTGGTGTCCCTGTTATCGTTATCCTGGCTTCATAGAATGAGTTTGGAAGTTTGCTCTACCTTTCTCTCTTCTGGAAGAGGTTGTAGGATTAATGTCAACTCTTCTCTGAATGCTTGGTAGAATTTTCCTTTGAAGCAAAATCTCACCCATCTACAAAACAAAGACCTGAGACCATAGTGTTATAAATAAATTATGTCTTTAAGGTAAACCAAGCAAATTAAAAATGGAAAAGTTTTGAGGCAACTCCTACTTTGTTCCCACTATTCTAATATTTCATTATTCAATTATTTTTGTCATGATTCTTTATTATGTATATTACTTCAAAATTGTTTCATCAACTCTCTTAATTTGTGATATTTTATATAAGGGGCCTTTCCGTAAAAAAGTCATGGAAAAATCCATTATATTTTTTTCCCATTTTCCAATCAATGTTTTGAGGCCCTCTTGCATAAGTGGACCTAAAGAGCTATCTGTCTTAATAAACAGTTGGACTGAGTTAAAATAAGTTAGCTATTATTTAAATATCCCAGAGGTGCTTTAGGTTAGGCACTGTCTTACTAACTACAGTGTTGACTGTTCAAACACAGCACCCACTCCATGGAAACAAAGTTGAGACTGTCTTCCTTTATAAAACGTACAGTCACAGAAATTATATATCAGGTCACTGTGAGTTGGAATCAACTCAGTGGCAATGGGATTTTATTTCTTATAAAAGTGTCAAGAAGTAATATACATGTTGCCATTGTTATTTATTTATTAGGTGCCCAGTCCTGCACCACCCTCACGATTGTTCCTGTATTTGAGCCCATGGTTGTGGCCATGGTGTCAGTTCATGTCTCTGAGGGCCTTCGTGTCGTTTGCTGCCACTCTACCAAACATGGTGTCCTTCTCCAGGGACTGATCTCTATCGACAATGTGTCCATATTATGTAAGATGAAGTTTCGCCATCCTTGCCGCTAAAGAGCACTCTGGCCAGACTTCATCCAAGAAAGATTGGTGTGTCCTTTCAACACTCTATGGTCTTTCACTTTCTTATCTAGCACTGAAATTCAAATGTGTCAATTCTTCTTTGATCTTCTTTGCTTGGCATTCAACTAACACATGCATATCAGGCAATGGAAAATACCATGGGGTGGGTCAGGCCCACCTTAGTCCTCAAAGGGCCGTCCTTGTTTTTCAATGCTCTAAGGAGTTCTTGTGCAGCAGATTTCCTGATGTAGCATCCGCACTATTGGCCTTTTAATACAGGAAAAATAAATTAGCTTTTGTACCCCATTATCCTTAAACCCAAAGTTATATAATTTAGTACAGAATCACCATTTTCGGTGCACATATATTGAAAGAATGTTAACTTCATAGATCACCCCAAACATATTATAATTTTAACTTTACAATCACATTGAAAAAGTGATCACAAAGCATAACCTTCTTGGATTTGAGCATCCTAGTTAAAGATGAATGAACAGGTATTACATAAGAGGCTCATAAATTGCTGTCAGATTAATTTTAACTGTGCTAATATTAAGGAAAACAGAAACTTTATATCCTTTGAGTTTTATACAAGAAATTTATTAAATATGTAAGCTGCTTCCTAAAATGTTGGGGTGGGGTGAGATTATGAGCAATGCAGTCGACTATCTGGAGATGATTTACATAACTCGGCTTTCGCACACTCTTGAACATGGATGATCTTGTCCAATGGAAGCACACAAATGCAAAGTGGAATAAGATCTCAGCAGAGTACTGCTGTGCCTGATCTAAGGAACTGAGCTCACTGACACAAACAGTCAGAGATAATGTAGAGAAACTTGAATCCAGAGATGGGCCAGTGAGATTGAAAGGAAACAGCAGTCAACTTTTTCTGAAAAGGATTAAATATCGAACAATAGAAGGATGTTAACATAGCTTTCTGGTGGGCCTGTTGGGGGTAGGCCAGGGGAGAGTTGGAGCAATCTGCCCTGCCCATTAAGATCTACTTTGAAGTTAGACTGACTCTTGTCTCAGAGGTCAAGGACTGAATGTGTCTTGGGAAAGTGATCATTGTTATTTTACCTTTCATCTACCTTTGAGAGAAAAGAAAAGAAAAGAGATAAGAACTGGATTCTTGCTAGAAGAATGGAGCATTTAAAGGAGAGCCATAATTATAGCTATCTCAAAGGTAGGTGGGAGCCAAGATTTACAGCATTACAGGATTAACCATGCTGGTAATGACAGAACCTCAGGTAGCCCCAGCAGTGTGCTTAAGAGCTTGAAAGCCAAGGATATGGAGAGCACATCATTGGAAACAGCTGTTGAATAATCCTCTTAACTTCATCTGTACTCTGCAGGGAAAGAAATAACAGGAAATAAAAATCTCTACTAGGTGGTATGGCAGTAAAATTAAAAGAGCATCAAAAGTGCACAAAGGCAAGTGTCCTGATGTTAATGATTTTAAATAAGAGTAACAAGCAGTGTTGTAGATTGTTATGTACAAGATACACACAGGTTTGCTTGAATACAGAATAAAATTGAGCAGAATTTTAGAGGTGGTTGTTTAATGAAAACATCTTCTAAAGCTATTATTCATTGAAGACCTAAATCTCTCAACATCCTTTCATTAAATGTTTCTTCATGAAATGTCTAGAAATGAAACTTCTCAATCAATATTTAATTGATTCTTACACACTGAATTTAATCAAGAACTATTTTGATGTCAGGGTAACGAAAGAAATTTTGAGCAAGGTAAATGAAACAAAGCAAAATAAGGAACAAGGCAGACAAAAGACTTCAGACTTTGTATAAAAATAATATAATTTTAATGTATTAAGCTACTGGGTTTCTCAAAGTATTACAGCAAAGCCTAATGAGTCCTGCTAACTGAAGCCCCAAACACGTGATCTAGGTGGACATGATATACCTACTTGTATACTCAGTGAAATATAAGGGTTCCGTGCCTTCACAATTCTGTGTGTTTGAAAGGCCCCAGGTTGAGTTTAACTCAAATCCGTTGGCTCTTGAAGTTTGGTTCCATTGATTGAATTATTAGAGAGTTCCTGCCATAAATGTGACATGATGTAATGATCATGCTAGAATGGAGAAACTATAGAGCCTCCTAAATAAAAGATAACTCAGAAAAATGCCAAGTTGCTTATTTTGCAGCTGTGAAACGTAGGCTCAGAAATGGCTATTGACTTGTCCAGAGCCCCACTAGATCAAAAAAAATACAAGCGTTGACACCCAGAGTTAAGTTTTTTCTAAAATCCCAGCAAGTCTTCTTCGGGTAGATTGTATACCTCTACTGTTGCTCAAGGTTGCTTACTTTTCTTTTCTTTCTTTTTCTCTAAGACAAGAGGATGACTTGAGTTTCCATAAAGAACTCCAAGCTAACAAACCCAAACTCATTGCCTTGGAGTCCATGGTGAGTCCGAGCAACCCGCTCTGGGTTTCCAACACTGTTACTGCTTACTGGAGTAGAAAGCCCAGTCTTTCTCCCACTGAGCTGCTGGTGGTTTCAAACTAACAACCTGGTGAATCACAGCCCAATGTATAACCACTATGCCACAAAAAACTAGGTGCTACTTATTTGCATCTAGAAATAGGAGAACACAGAAGAGCATATTTTAAAAACATATAATCATCCTCACCTAATGATGAGGATGGTTATCATAAAGACTTATGCATTTTGACTGCTTATCACATAGCATAAGTGTATTCTCTTAATACTTACAAACATGTTTTCTTTTATAATATTGTTTACCTGACATGAAGATCCGGTCAGCTTCATCCACTTTAGTAATGATGAATTTGAGGTTTTTCAGAGTGATAGAGACTTTTCCTAGTATCTTAGAATAAATTTTCAGTAGTGATGGTATTCATGCTCAACTTCATCTTCTTTCTAGAGCAAGACTTCATAACCACTTCTACTACTGTGATAGGTGAACAGAATATTCCTGAACCTGTAGTGTCATCCAGGGACCGTGCACATGGCATAGAGGAAATATACCCGCTCGGGCGGATGGCATAGCAACCTAGCTGCACCCAAGGTCTTACGTTCCGCACCACGGTGGACTACTGCTAGAGAGCTATGTGTGAGAATCTGGTATTTTCAGGAGATACTGTGCTCTGCTGCTTTGGGCTGTTGCTGCAGAGAATCACACTTAGCAGTAAGAAAGCTGTTGATTGCTTACCCAGGTCTCTGTGGCTTGCCAGCTCCCCTTGCCAGCCTGCTCCCCCTTATCAAAGAGCCAGGAGTTCCAAGTGAGGTGAGAATCCCACTTGACAAGCAGACACAAGCCATTTGGGGAAAATATAAATTAAAGGTCTCTAAGCTAGAAATAGGAGCATTAGCAGCAGGACGTATCTTGGGGATAAGTTTGTCAGATTACATAGGGGAGTTGGGCGAATAAGTGAGTCACAGCCTCCCAGGGGATAAGCCCTGCTGTGTCAGTCAGTTGCGTAGCCTCAAAAGCTGTTTTATCTATTTAAAGTTGCCAGAGTTTTTCTTGGTGCTCCAAGCTAGAATCTGCAGCTTGCCTCCCCCAAATAGCTTTAACATCTGTCAAACTGCTGTCCTGTGATTCTTTGCCATTGAGTCAATTCTGAATTCTGAGACTCCTACAGAATACAGAACTGCTGCTCAGGGGTCTCACTGCTGTAAATCTTTGTAGGGGCAGATAGCTTCATTTTCCTTCTTTGGAGTAACTGGTGAGTTCGAACCACTGACCTTGCAGTACTCACTGCCATAGAATTGATGCCAGCACATAGCAACTCAATGACAGGGTAGAACTGCCCTGTGAATTTCCCAAACTGTAACTCTTTAATGGAATAGAAAGCCCCAAGGCAGCTGGCGGTTTTGCATTACTGACCTGAGTGTTAGCAGGCCAAAGGTAACCACTCTGTCACCAGCATTCCTGACCTTACAGTGAGAAGACAGATATTTACCCCTCGCTAGACCACCCTTGACTCTTAAGAGTTGAATAAGAATACAAGAATGCAAACTTTCTTTTCTTTTTTTAATAAAAAATTAGCCTGAGATCCCTTCATATCTATGATATGTATTATGTCAACAAGATAATGCTACAATGTTGATTTCAAAGAATTTTGATCTGCTTTTTAAAAAAGTACTATTTTAATTTGCTCTCACTGGGCATATTTTATCATTGGCTCAGACAAGGAACTTTATTTGTGGGTAAAGAAATCCCCTAAAACAAAACAAAAACTAAAATTAAACAAGTTGTCTGGAACTCTCTTTAAACCCAGCTGGGTAAAGTAGAATTATGTTCTTAGGACTTCGATTGGTTGAGAATTCAGAAGTAGATCACCGTACCATTCTCCCAAAGTGGATTTAACTTCTGGCAAACCGCCAAGAACATAACTAATTTGTTCAGATATATCTTCCCTGAAACTAGCCCAAGTAAAAATTTAGCTTAATGAGAATAATCTCCAAATCGACAATTTAGGCACAATATTTGCCCATTCTGAAAGGGGTCCATGTGGTCGCTCACCTTGCTCCCTCTGCCATAGTGTTACCCATTTCCTCTTAATGAATTATTCTTCTTGACTATGTATTCATGAAAGGCCAATTTAGTATCTACCGAGTCTCTTGATTGTTTTTATTTCCTAAATACAAATTCCACAAAGACAAAATTATTTTGTTTTCATCAGTTTATGTTGGGAAGACATATTGTGTGGGGCTGGTGTGCATCCAAATTTTGGGCATAACGTAAATATTTCCACCAGTGAAGACATACCTCCCTCCCTTCTAGAGCCCCTCGGTAATTTCTTGAAGTTTTGTTTGTTTGATTGCTTTATTTTATTTAGATTTTTTAAAATCTTTGTTTCCTTGTTTTCCAACTTTTATTGTGAATTGGGTGAACTTTCACAGAACAGATCATCAGTTAAAATTCCACAAATTATACACGTTTTATTTCAATTCAACCATTGCAATCCCTTCAACATTTATCTTTGTGTCTTCTATTTATTCTTTAAATCTTACTTTGCTCAGTGCCTTCTAATCCTAATAACAAAGAAAAATTCACCAGAACACTGCTTTGCCTACTACTTACATCATTCCCCATTGTTAGGACTGGGTAGACTGGACCCGCCGTGTTAGTCTGGGTGGACTAAAGAAACAAATTCATAGATACTCATATGTTTATGAGAAAGAGCTTATATAAAAGAGCAATTGTATGTGGAGAAAACATTCCAACCCAGTCCAGTTAAAATCCATAAGTCTGATATTAGCCCGTATGTTTGATACCAGTCTAGAAATTTCTCTTCAGACCAATGCAACATATTCACTGATGCTGAATGCAGGAAGATCACAAGCCAGTGGGTAGAAAGTTTTGTGGGTTCAGTGATGGTGGAAGCATGGTGTGAGTCTCCTCACGACTCCTCCAGCTCCGGGGCTTTGGCTCCATCAGCATACCTCCATGTGGCTTGTCAGCAGGAAGACGAAGCAGAGAGTGTGTCTGGTGTCCAGTGATCTATTGATCTCTGGTGTCCCTCTGAATGTGGTCATCAAGCTGCAACCTGATTGACAGGATAGACACCTTTACAAGATGACAGGAGATTATGTAATTCCACAGAACACCCATTCTCATCTTGAAACTCTTATACAACTCTTTAACCATATATAATTTTTAAACAAAATGATAATAAAATCATATCTATACCTAATAGGATAAAAGTAACCTACACACAATTCAATATGTGCCAGCCTCATTTAAACATGGTATTCTTTAAGTAAACAAAACAAAAATATTCTGTGCCTAGCAATTAAGTGAACACCTACACCTTAATCCTATAAATATATTCCCCACCTATGAAAGTTTGTAGGCTAGCCTTATCCTGCCCATTATGAGTATCCAATTTCTCTGCTGCCCACTTACATCAACCCAGTGCTCTGAAGAGGCCTTCCTAATCTTTGATATGAAGAATATCCATTCCAGTTGGAACCTTGTGAAGTCTGTATCCATAAACAAAGTCAAATCAGGACAAGAAGTCCATAAAGCCAGCAGCAATGTATACCAGTTCACAGGCTCAAAAATGTCTTCATTTGGCCAGGTTCTGGTCAACTCAATGTGGGCTGCCTCACTTAGCTTCACCAAGGTGCCCATGGGCTGCCTTGCTTTTAGACCATGGGCCCCATCAAAAATTCTCCACAACTTCTTCCCCCTTGTGGGAAGGTCATGAACTTCAGATCTGTCAAGCCACTCCTCTAGTCCCTGTAAACCAGGACCTGGGTAGCAGTGGCTGGACACAATCCGTCTCTATTGCTGCATTCCTCTCACTTCCACTCAACAAGTGGATCCAGGTGGTCACCTAGCAAGAATTTCAGCCTGCCAACAGGCTCCCTTTAATGTTCATTCCTAGATAGGAGGGTTTCTTTTTTGTTCCAATTTTTTTCCAGCCTCAGGCACAAACCACTAGTTTAAAATTAAAACAAACAAAGGGTTCCTTTTTTTTTTCCCCCATGGATTTTTCAACAGCCTCTTAGGGAAGTCTCTTCAGCTTTGAATGTCCTGAACACTCAAGACTCTGGGTTGGGCTTATCCTTTTGAGCAGTGTTTGTCAACCTTCCTAATGTTCCGACCCTTTATTACAGTTCCTCATGCTGTGGTGACCCCCCTCCCCCAACCATACAATTATTTTTGTTGCTACTTCTAAACTATCATTTTGATGCTGTTATGAATTGGGCGAGCCCTGTGAAAGGGTCGTTTGAGCCCCAAAGGGGTCGCAGCCCACAGATTGAGAACCACTTTTTTAGAGGCTTCTTTGTAGGCTGGGATGCTGGTTTCAATTTAATGGCTCAAGGCAATTAGGCTTACAAACTCGTATTTTTACTTCCCAATAATCATTTCTACTAATCATTATATCAACAACAATAGGTAGAAGAAAACAGTATAAACCTAGTATAGCCAGATCCTGAACTCAATTCTTAAAAGGGTCAAGTTCAAAACTAATCTATTTTATCTTAATCCTTACTAAACTACTCTAATGATGTGACATATAGGCTTAGACCTCTGGATACATGGCTTCAGGCCAGTGCCAGGCTTTCTGTCAACCATTTTGACATTTTGTCAGCAATTTTCACTAAGCAGCATGGTCTCAGAGGTTCAAGAGGTGATTTTCACTACCAGAGCTCAAGATTCAAATTTATCACATCATTTTCACCATTTCAAACAGGAATAACCAAAGACAATAACCAAGGAAAGTAATCAAAAGTTTAATTTCACCTGTTCTTTCCAGCAAACAACACAGTAAACGGCAAGACTATATGTGACCTCCAGGTAGCCAAAGAAGAAGAAACACCATGAGGTAGAGGTCAAACAAGAATGATTTGTTTCTCTGGTACCCCCCTCTCAAGGTACCCTAATGTGTTAGTCTGGGTGGACTAGAGGAACAAATTCATAGATACTCATATGTGTATAAGAAAAGGGGTTCACCAGCCTGTCTGACCATGAGGTGCAGAAGGGACCAGTTATCAGACATCAAAGAACTAAAAAATCATATCAGTGGGTGCCCACCTTCCTGATATGATCACTGAAGACAATTGGGTGCATAAGCAAATGTGGTGAAGATTGCTGATGGTTCCTGGCTATCAAAAAATATAGTGTCTGGGGTCTTGGAGGCTTGAAGATAAACAAGTGGTCATCTAGTTCAGAAGCAACAAAGCCCACATGGAAGAAACACACCAGCCTGTGTGACCACGAGCTGTCGAAGGGACCAGGTATCAAGCATCAAGGAACAAAAAATCATACCATTGTAAATGTGTGAGTGCAGAGTGGAGACTCAAAGCCCGTCAGTAATGGGTGAGTGCTGAGTGGAGACTCAAAGCCTATCGGTAGCCAACCGGACACCCCTTACTGAAGGGTTGTGGGGAGGAGATGAGCCAGTCAGGGCGCAGGGTAGCAATGAAGAAATATAACTTTCCTGGAGTTCTTAATTACTTCCTCCCACACCCCCACTATCATGATCCCAATTCTACCTTACAAATCTGGCTAGACCAGAGAATGTACATTGGTACAGATAGCAACTGAAAACACAAGGAATCCAGTACAGATGACTCCTTCAGGACAAGTGGTGAGAGTGACGATGCCTGGAGGGTGGAGGGAACGTGGGATAGAAAGGGGGAACTGATTACAAGAATCTACATATAGCCTTCTCCCTGGGGGATGGACAGCAGAGAAGAGGGCAGGGGGAGATGTTTGACAGTGTAACATATGACAAAATAATAACAATTTATGAATTATGAAGGGTTCATGAGGTAGTAGAGAGTGGGGAGGGAGGAGGACAATGAGCAGCTGATATTAAGGGCTCAAGTATAAGGCAAATGTTTTGAGAATGATGAAGGCAACAAATGTACATATGCGCTTGACACAATGGATGTATACATGGATAGTGATAAGACTTATACGAGCCCCCAATAAAATGATTTTTTAAAAAGACAAGCATTTATATCCATGTAAATACATCCTAATCAGGCTGTTGAATTATCAATAGTAAGAAAGATTACTTTTACTTAAAGAAAGGAAGGGGTTTATCTAAAGAACAATTATATATTAAGAAAACATCCCAGCCCATTCCAGATCAAGTCATAAGTCTGATGTTAACCCATATGTCTGATACCATTCTACAAATTCCTCTTCAGGCTTGTACAACACATGCAATGACTCAGAATGCCTGAACATCACAAGTCAATGGGTGGAAAACCTTGTGAATCCAGTAGTAGTGGAAGCATCTCAGCACTGGTGTGGGTCTCCATGTGGCTCTTCTACTGCTCTGGCTCAATTAGCATAATTCCATGTGGCTTGTCAGCAGAAAGACAAAGCAGCAAGTTGAAGCAGAGAAAGTGTGTCTGATGTCCATTGAGCTATTTATCTCTGTCCTGCCTCCAAATGAGGTCATCAAGTTGTGACCTGATTGACAGATTCCATCCTTTCACAAGTTGACCGGAGACTGCTTGTCAACTGCCACACCTCCCATTGCTTGCCATTTCTGCTTAGGAACATTTCATAAGTGATGTGCTATACAACTTCAAAACCAGGGTAATGCTGCTCTTTGTGTCTTTGATCTTCCTCATTTAGTCTAGTTTTAACTAAGTCAGACAGTGAATTTTTATAGGAAGACATTTGGATACTGCTACAGATGTGTAACTTTTTCCTAGCAATGCCAAGAATGACTAAGCGATGCTGGTGAGACGGAATGGGACTTGTTTATTATTATTGCTTTGTACCTAGACCAGTTCTCACCAAACTCAATGTCCCAACAGATCTCATGGGAAGCCTTTGAAATGTGCAAATCCTGCCTCCATAATCCAGGTGTGGGGTCTGAGATTTTGCCTTTCTAATAAGGTCCCTGGTGATTCTGAAACTGCTGTTCCATAGACCACACTCTACGTAGCAGTGACAATAAGATAATGTTTCTCTTATAGGATTACTTCACTTTCAGAACAAAAGAGACTACTCTAATGCTTTGTTTTACTCTTGAATGAAATAAACTTCAGTTTTGGTAGGTAATTTGCTGCAGGACAAGTTAGTGGAGAACAGTGTTACAATTGAATGCTAAATTTTGTTGGCTCTGTGGTACTTCAGGGTTTCTCCTACTTATGATGTAGGTTCAAATTTCTTTTGTTCACTTTTGTAAGACTAGCTTCCTATATAGCTTAATTCACTATCATTGTCTGACTTTCAGCTCAAGCAGGTATTGTAAACATAAACATACAAAAACAGCAGATTTATCTATTTTTTCAGCAAGAAAAGCCAGGATACATAGAGAGACTATTGACTGATACTAAAATTTTGGCAGCAGAGTGTATGTATGTCCAGCAGCAAGAGGACTAACTTGGGCTAAAAGGGACTGATGAAAATAAAGCTCAGGTTTATTTGGGAGGTTTCCACTGAGCAGGCTGTGTCCTCTCTTATTGCAAAAATATGTCCAATTCCTATTATAGGATCACACATTGAGTAGTTTAGCTTTAATTAGCTGTTATAAATAACGATTATCTTCCCAATCCCATGCACATTTTTGGATCACACTTTATTATCTGTAAACTTACAGTAATGTAATATTTTATATAGCTCCAAAAAAGACAGAATATATGATATTTCACCTTGATGTTTTAAAAATAGTTCCAGCTTTTGTCTGTTGTGTAATGAAAGGTGAGTATGTGAGCTCTATACTTATCATTTGGTCCATAAACCTACTTATGTAGCATCATCAGTGGATTGGGGAAACATACTGATTCTCAATGAAACACTCAGAATAGCAGGAAAAAAGTTGATGGCAGCAAAATGTCTTATTTTGACTTTTAACAAGTTCTATAAGGATCTGAAAAAAAATGGATCTAATATTTTTCTTTTTCCAATGTGGACATCACCGTCCACCTGGGAAACTGCATGCCGTGCTATGACCTTGTGCAAATTTGCCCCTTTTAGCTGCCTTTTTTTTTTCATGTATGACATGGAAGCAGTCAAAACCCTGACTCTGAGTAATAAGAAACAAAACAGAAGACATTGAACCAGTCATTGGCGTAGTGAGCATTCAGCAAACCTTCTCTTCTTTACATTCCCCGAAGCGCTTAACATCCTTAGAAATAAGCTAAAGCAAAATTATAATTCTCCTTACTTACCTCTGGCACCTAGAATGCTCTTGAGTAATCAGAACAAATTGTAATTGTAACCCAAACTCAACAATTAATAGCACAAACTTGCTGAGGGAAAAATAAAGTGAATGTGCTTTCCAGAACCAATTAAAAATGATTTCAGAATATGTTCTACTTCAGATTCCCCACACCACTGCTCCCCTGTTAGCACGCATACTTGAGAGGGAATGGTGAATAATGGCAACACAAACCAGAACTCCAGCTCCCAGTCATTCCTCGTCATGGCGCTATGAGTGCCCACTTACTGGTTATATGGGATGAACTCCTGCAATGGAGTTTTATACAAAGCACTTTGTAATCACAATATAGTTACTACATCAAAGAGGGTACCTCCACGTTATGAAACACCACATCCAGTCACAGGGTCTGTGTACACAGGGAGGTGCTTGCCTTTGGTTCCCTCTCACAATCATCTGAGCCTCAGGAAGGGACTTTATGTGCCTCCCAGCGTAATTAGGGTCATTAGAAGCTTAAAGACATTGCACTTGGGTCTACTCACCTCCTCCAGATAAATAATCACCACCTCTGACTTAATGATAATAAACATTTATTTGCGGTTTGTAAACAATCTAGGACAGCCCTTTGACCCAGAAAAAAAATGTGACATTATACGATTTGATTCCACCCAGATATATCAGTCAAGTCTTGACCATTTAGTTAGCTTGATCTGGGATTACAGATCGAGTTGGCTCTGTTTTCATGACCATACTTAGTGTCTGTTGGGTAAAATCGGAATACTCTTATTCAGTCATGTTTACAAGAGCCCCTTTCTGGATGTTTAGTTTGTGTGTTGCTAACGTCTTGAGTGTGGTGGTTTATGAAGGATGAGAGCAAACCGTAATATTTGTTACCTTAACTTTGAGTCAAAACAAAATTAAACTATGCAGACCAAAAAAAGAGAAAGAATTAAAGCCAAAAAATCCAAGCAGTTGTCATCACGTGGATTGCGAGTCACCATGCCCTCATGTGCGTCAGGGTCGGACACTGTTCGGTGGGGCTTTGAATTGCTGAGATCTTTCAGATGTAGCCAGCCGGGACTCTGCCTTCAGGGACACTCCCAGTTGTTCTTACACCAACTACATGGGCCAGGTACTAGGCTGCAAACCACAAGCTCAGCCCCTCAAAACTGCCAGCCAGCTCCCTGGGAGAAAGATGAGGCTTTTTATTTCTGTAAAGAGTCACACACCAGAGGGACAGTTAATTCCACCCTGCAGTGTCTCTGAGTCCCCGTGGGCTATGAGTCCATGGAAGTGAGTTTGCCTTTTGGTTTGACCCTTTCACTTGGTAGGTGACTGCTTGATCCTTTTCTGCCTCAAGATTGAGAAAAGTGAAAACTAGCATATGTTGAACCCAACTATGGATAGTTGGTTTTTGTTCATTCATTCATGCTCAAGTGCAACAAATAATAGTGTAAATTTGCTAAGGGAAAAATAAAGTGAACAAGATTTCCAGAGCCAATTAAAAATTATTTGAGAGGCCTAGACAAAGACATGTACATGCAAATATATATATGAGGATGGGGAGATAGATCAATGTGTCCATATTTATATGTTTAGTAGTAAGGTGGCGGAAGGACCTTGGGCCTCTACTCAAGCACTTCCTCAATGCAAGAATAATTTCTTTTATTAAATTTGCACTCTATGATGCTCACTCTCCAGACACAACTGCTGAAGCCAAAGCGGGTGAACAAGTAAATGTGGTGAAGAAAGCTGATGGTGCCCGGCTATCAAAAGAGATAGTGACTGGGGTCTTAAAGGCTTGAAGATAAACAAGCGGCCATCTAGCACAGAAGTAACAAAGCCCACATGGAAGAACACACCAGCCTGTGTGATCACGTGGTCCCAAAAGGATCAGTTATGAGGCATCAAAGAACAAAAAATCATATCATTGGCTGCACACCTCCATGATACGATCGCTGAAGACAAACGGGTGCATAAGCAAATGTGGCGAAGAAAGCTGATCATGCCCGGCTATCCAAAGAGATAGTGTCTGGGGTCTTAAAGGCTTGAAGGTGAACAAGCGGCCATCTAGCTCAGAAGCAATAAAACCCACATGGAAGAAGCACACCAGCCGGAGCGATCACGAGGTGCCAAAGGGACCAGGTATAAGGCATCATGCAAAAAAAGAGAATATGTGTGTGTGTGTGTGTGTGTGTGTGTGTGTGTATATACCATAGTGAATGAAGGGGGAAGTGCAGAGTGGAGACCCGAGGCCCAAGTGTCGGCCACTGGAGATCCCCCTCACAGACAGGTTTAGGAGAGGAGATGGGTCAGTCAGGGTGCAATGTAGTACCGATGAAGTACACAGTTTTCCCCCAGATCCTGGATGCTTCCTTCCCCCAACTACCATGATCCAAATTCTACCTTGCAGGGTTGGATAGGGCAGAGGCTGTACACTGGTGCATATGGGAGCTTGAGGCACAGGGAATCCAGGGTGGACAATACCTTCAAGGCCAGGGTGTGAGGGGAGAGGCTGGGAGAGTGGAGGGTGAGTGGGTTGGAAAGGGGGAACTGATTAAAAGGATCCACATGTGACCTCCTCCCTGGGAGATGGATGGCAGAGAAGGGGGGGAAGGGAGACTCCAGATAGGGCAAGATATGACAAAATAACAATCTGTGGATTATCAAGGGCTCATGAGGGAGGGGGGAGCGGGGAGGGAGGGGGAAAAAAAAGAGGACCTGATGCAGAGGGCTTAAGTGGAGAGCAAAGACTTTGAGAGTGATTGGGGCAGGGAATGTATGGGTGTGCTTTATACAATTGATGTATGTATATGTATGGATTGTGATAAGAGTTGTATGAGCCCCTAATAAAATGTATAAAAAGAAAAGAAAAAAAAGAAAATTATTCGGGCAAAGAATGTACAGATGTGCTTTATGCAATTGATGGATGTATATGCATGGATTGTGATAAGAGTTGTATGAGCCCCTAATAAGAAGTAAAAAAAAAAGAAAATGTAAAAAAAAATTATTTGAGAGGATGTACTATTTCAGATTCCCCAAAACACTGCTTCCCTGTTAGCATTCTCAACATACACTGATATGTTTGCAGTTCCTTTGGAATTCTAAGTCTATACAATGCATTGGAGGCTGGTGGAGAAGCAGGTTATCAGTGCAGCTGTTAACCACAATGTCAGTAGTTCGAAACCACCAACCTCTCTGCAGGAGAAAGAAGAGACTTTCTACTCCTAAAAAGAGTGACAGTCCCAGAAACCCACAAGGGCAGTTTTACCATTTCCTATAAGGGGTTTCTGAGTTGGAATGGGCTCTGGTGGCAGAGATGTTGAGAATGCACTGAACGGCTAAGCATGAACCTTCCCTCAAGGCACTGGGAGTTGGAGCAGAGTGAAAAGCAGGCAAACTCATTATGACCATGCATCGTGAGAACTGTGTAGATTTGAGCAGTTTCATACTAGCAGACAAATTGGAACAAGCCAATGAAGAGGAATCTGGAGATTAGAAGACAGACCCTGGAGCCTTTCAAACAGAACGTTGGTTTAAGTATGAACTAAATGATTCATTTGCATCATCTTGTATTTAGCCATGAAGCAGGTTTTGTTCAATTCGAGAATACTTTCGTAATCCTCCAGGGTGTTTCCTTTCTTTTTCTCTTTCCCCCTTGAAACAATTCTATTGCGTCTTTCACTGAATCGGAAATGCTGAAAAATATATGTAATTTCCCTGATATGTCATCCTTTTATGTTTGCCCAACCAAATGTGAATACAATGTTACATAAAGCTGAGAATCGACTGTTAGACATTTTATAAATACTCAACATTTCCCCTATTGAAAAATTGGTATGGCATTCAGTTTTTCTTCTAGGGGTCATAACAGTGACAGTCGTACATGTGCAAGTGTAGCTCTTTCTAGAGCAGTGTGAGATGTGGTGTTGGGTTTCTGAAGCAGTAATAATGTAAATAAGGACGTGCTATCTTAAGTGTGGGAAAATACATGGTAACTCTTTGAAAAGGAGAGATTCTTTTTTGAAGTGAATTACATTTCTGTTTGCATCGATTACATGTCGTGCATCTGTGTTATTCCTGCCTACCTAAGTTTGCAACTCTGTTAAGCAAAACAAAACAAAGCAAACATGATGATGACATCAGACCATGTCTAACTTGAATTGGGCGAAGAGAACCACCATTAGTATCAGACCAACCTGAATCTTGTGAAGTGGAGGTTGTACATACATTGTCACCAACAATTTTACCCATTCTGACACTAACCACACTTCTCGCTAGTTCTTGAGACTGCTCTCTGATTTCAGAATTTGTTGCAATGGTCACACAGAACGCACAAACCATATTACGTGTTGTGGGGGTGATTAGAGGATTAAAAGGCTGTAGGCTCAGGCTCCGTCTCAGGAAGCATGTGAGCAGTCTCCTTTATTTGAAAACAAGACATATCTCCCAGTTCCTCCAAAGACAGGATCCTCCAGACCTCTTCAGGTCAGGCTTCTCTCTCAGTCCTTAGTCCTTGGCCCTTGGCCCCACTCAGGCCTGGTCTTTGTCTTGCTGAGGCAAATGGCATAACACTCTTCAGTGTTGCCAATATATACCTAGAGGCACCCCACTCTGCCAGTAAGCAAGCTCAAAAGATCAGGAACTGGGTTTTAGTGATTCTCAACCATGGGTGATTCTGTTACCCAAGAGGTACTGAGCGATCTCTGGAGACATTTGTGTTCTTCTGACTTAGGAGCTGCTGTTTGCTTTCTTGTGAATAAAGGCCAGGGATGCTGTTGAATGTCCTGTGCCAGCACTGGACAGTTTTCCTGAAAAGGAAGCATTGTCTACCCTAAATATCAGTAATGTAGAGATGGAGAAACCTGGCTCTACCATAGCATATCTTTTGCTCTTTCTGTGACTTTCATATCATTAACTTTTGGTTTGGCAGAGATTAACTAGTGTGCTTATATACAAGGGGCTGCCACTATTAGCAACAACTCACCAGCAATTGTTGTTTTTTGGTCTTCTGTTGTTGTTTTTGGTTTTATGGAAATATAGCAGAAGAAGAGCTGAGTATTTAATTTATATTGGAAATTATGTATTTTTTGTAAAGTAAAAACAAAACAAAAATGCTTTTCTGCCTATAAAATAAACATGACTTTTTTTTTACATGAAATAGCTGAAGAAATGACTTCCCTATTGAGAGGCTGTAGCACGAGTGACTTATTCAAAAAACATAAATTAAGCCTTGTACTTAATGATAGGCTCTTGAGATCAGACATTGGTTTCATTGGGCCTACTGTGCAATGTGATCAGAGAGGGATGCTAAACAAGTAATCACAGAAATGCATATTGGTTTTATAACTTAGACAACATTTTATGATAAAGAGGATGCAATATTTTAAGAACTAGAAGAGAATCTGTGTTGGAGGGGCTATTCAAGGTTTCCAGGAAGTGATGTGTAAGGGGAGAAATGGACGACTAGACTTGATGACGCCAAGGAAGCATTTCAAGCAAATGGAAGAGTGTAGAGAATGTTGTGGACGTCGGAAGAAACCCGAAGCCTGGTTCATTGAAACAGCTGTAAAGAGTTAAATATGCTGAGCTGTAGTACATACACAGAGAGCCTCGAGGATTAGGCAAGTTTCAGCTTTAGGTAGGCCTTTACTTTTTACTTTATTAGTAAAAAGAAAAGTCTAAGAGTTAAATAAAAGCGAGAACGTTACGTTCTAAGTTTCTACAGGAGAATGACTTATACAGCTTTACTGATAGATGTGTTTTGAGTGTCTTTCAGAGCCGCTCAGATCCGGGGGATTCTCTCATCTGCAAAATGTCTGAGCAGTGCTATTCTGGAGTCCTTCCCTCGTGAGCCGGATCTTACTAGCTCTCTGATAAGACGTTGCTGATTTTGAGTTGCTGGAGAAGAAAAGTCAGTACTAGTCAAATGTCTCCTACGTATCAGAGGAGCGGTGGTTATGTGTAGGTAACTTAGTAAGTGCTAGCCCTTGGCTAAGCACGTCACAACTATCCTTCCTTTAAGAAAGGATACGTTTTCTTCCTTATAAAATGCGAAAACAAGCTTGGGAAGGGTAACAGGAACTAATGATTTAAAACCACATGGTCGACAACTGGCAACTGTGCAACGAGAACCAGTTTCTCCATCGCCCCGGCTTACACTTTTCTCTACATCTTATGGGTTACTCCAGACTCACTAGATCACCTAAACCAGGATTCTGTGAAATTCGAAGTTCTGTTTCACATTTGTCTCCCATTTCTTTCAGGATGCATCTGTGTTCTTGATCCTAATTTCAATGGTTGTTGCTGGCTGGGCACCATCTAGCTCCTCTGCTCTCCAAATGTAGAAAGCACTGGTTCATTGGAGACAATAGGTCATGTAGTCCAGCAGTTTCTCTGAGTCTTAGTTTTCTTTCCTTCACTTTTGTTCCAGATCAATAAAACTGTAGTTTTATATTAGTTGTGCACTCATAAGCTTTTAAAGTTCTAGGTGTTATTCACAACGTTAGGAGATAAAGCATAAACTTTAAATACTGAATTATGGCAATTCCCTGGATTATCCCATGAGAGCAAAATCTTAAACCTAAACAGTTAGGTCTAATGAGTATAAGCATTTGTACCTCTCCTTTTTGTGGCAGTTATTATTTACAATTCTAGTGTTTCACTGTGACTCCTTAGCTTTCTTTTACTTTGACTTTGCTTTTGGTAAAAAAAAAAAGTATTATTTTACCACATTCAGTCTGGAATCTGACATTTCTATGTTTGAATTCTAGGGTTTAAACAGATCTGCAGGAAATTAAAAAAAAATTTTTGACTCCTTGAGCCATCTTCTGCAAAATGATCTCAGGGTTGGAGACGCATTTAGGATGTCCAGCACAGGGTCAGTTAGGGATTTACAAAGTTAGAAAGTGCCGTCAGAATAACTTCTCTTCTTACCAGTTTTACTATTTTGCTGCTGTTGTTTAGCTTTCTGTTTCAAAGATAGGTAAGTAAGTGTTGGCATCTCAGAGAAGGAGAGGTTGCCTATCTTAGTTTAGATTATGTGGCATCTTTCAAAAAAAAAACCTTCTGGTATTTTCCTCACACAATCATTTTTGATCTTTTAGAAACTAGTTGAGATTCTGTAGGACAGCTGAATAGTTATAATTTAAATTGTGCTTATTAAGCAAATGAAATCAATGAACAGTCTATGTGCATTATGTAAAATCCATGGGTATTGTATGGCATTATTTTTGGAAGTCGCAAATAAAAGAAAAAATAGGCAAAAATGGATGTTCCGAGTCTTGGGCTCCTGATAATTTAAAGTATTTATTAATGACCCCAGCAAAGTTAAGGATAAAAAATTCTATTGCTACTATTTTTAAGAACGACATCTCCATAGTGAATCCAGGCCATTGCCATGACAATGCCAAGTCTTATAATCTTTTTCTTTTGTGTGTGTTTTTCTTTCTAATGGTTGTTCTGCTGCAAATATACCTTACTCATAGTTCATAAAACAATATTAATAGTGGTACAGATTCACCTGGTAACTTAAACACATTCCTAAATTTTCAGTTTTGTAAGGCCCCCAGTAAATTTTTATTTAATATCATTGTTTTATGGCTATAGGATCCAATAATAAAATATCGAGCAGCTTTTTTCTCAAGCTCAATGCCAAATTGCTGCTCAGTCTGGCATTTTCTTTCATCTGCATTTCCCAAATAATCTCTAAAGGTATATGTTCCTGGAGCATAGCTGCTGTCTGTTGCTCAGACGGGTGAAAGTATAACCCCTTGCACAGAAAATAAAGCCTATAGTGAGATTGTTCCATTCAGCATGCCCAGTAATCCTCTGTCCTTAATTGAACCTCCTAATCTTTGCTGTCCGATAGGGTTCACACATTGCCTGCAAGAGTGGCCTCAAACACCAGTGATTGTCAGGATCATTCAGGACCAAGCAGTGCTTCTTTCTGTTGTACATAGGATCACTGTGAGTCAGAATAGACTCGGAGACATCGTCGACCACCACCACCACCTCTACTACTCCCCAGGCCTGTTAATCTTAATAAAGTGGAATTACATTAAGCACAACTTTACATATTGTAATTCTACTGAAGCTATTAAAGAGTCCCCGGGGTTTATTATGTCCTCTTTGAGCTCCTAACCACAAGATCATAGGTTTAAGCCCACCAGCCGTTTCTCTGGAGAAAGACGAACTAACTGTCCCCAGAACGTTTTAAAGCCTCAGAGACACAAATCGGGAAGTTCTAGTCTGCTCTACAAGTGAAATTGTCTGCATTGAAGTGGGTTTGTTTTTTTATTTACTGTAGCCCGGAAACAAAAGGTGAAAATAGGAGAAGGGGAGATAGATAGATAGATAGATAGAGAGAGAGAGAGAGAGAGAGAGAGAGAGAGAGAGAGAGAGAGAGAGTTAGTTCAGGTTTTGTTTGTTTGTTTGTTTTTCATTTCCCTAAGGAATCCCATTTGCCAGCATTAACTGAGATTTGTTGTGACAGTTTTTGTCCCCCCTGATTTCCAGTGTGATTCTAGAGTTTCATATAAATTACTTTTTTACAACGTGGACCCTGACACAAGTTAAAATTCAAATACAGGGGAAATGAAGTTATGTCACTCTGTTCCAGCTCTGGGGAAAGGCAAACAAAAGTCTCCTTTTATGTCCTGTTAAAAGAGAGTAAAACGTGTCTGCCTCCAACACAACAACTCCCTGCAGAATTAGAATAATTTTGCCTACACGGTATTTTAAGCTCATTGATTGAGTACAACATATTACTGCTATCTATCCTGGGAGCCATTCTGTAGTGGGAAACCCTTTTCCTCCCTGGCCTACACTCATTTCTGAGAAGTGAATCTATGGAGGTGAAAGACAATGCATCTCATGAAACAATGCAATTAAGTGAAAGTCCCGAAAACTGTCATCATTAAATAAACATACACATGATAGCTAAGACGGTCCCTTCACATTTCACATGCACTCCACTAAGATGAAACTTCAGAATCTGAAAGTGGGAATTCTTACTTACAATCTATGCTTCTTCTCATTGAAACCATTTGTGTGTGTGTGTGCGTTGTAATATTTTCGTTGTTAAAAAGAGAGAGAAAATAAAGGAGAAGGAGAAGGAGGAGGGGAAGAAGAGAGGCTGCCTTGACACAGTTCAGATGTCTTTTCTTCTTGCTATTGCAATTTTATAGTTCATCTCTCTTTAGACTTGAAGGCAGTTGCTTATTTCTGGGTTTGTTTTTTTTTTAATTATCTTGTTGACTATGATTGTATCACTTTTTTAATAGCTACAGATATCATATTTTAAAAAGTACTCCCAAGATTCAAAAAGGTAATTGATTCCTATAGTTTGTTGAAACCCATAAATAATAAGGATATATGCATTTTAAAAATCATTTTATTTGGGGCTTGTTCAACTCTAATCACAATCCATGCCTCCATCCATGGGTGTCAAGCACATTTGTACATTTTTTGCCATCATCATTCTCAAAACATATGTTTTCTCCTTGAGCCCTTGCTATCAGCTCCTCATTTTACTCTTCCCTTCCTGCTCCCCAATATATGATCTCTATATTTAACTTCCATTATCTAATAATGTTTATAAAGTGTCTGTTTATGTGTGTATGCAGACAAGGGAGCTTTAGCATGTTTGTGGAAAAATGGAATTAAAAGATAATGGGATTTTTTTCCTTTTTTAATCGTTTTATTGGGGCTCATACAACTCTTCACAATCCATACATACATCAATTGTGTAAAGCACATCTGTACATTGACTGCCCTCGTCATTTTCAAAACATTTGCTCTCCAATTAAGCCCTTGGCATCAGGTTCTCATTTTCCCCCTCCCTCCGTGCTCGCTCCTCCCTCATGAACCCTTAATAATTTATAAATTATTATTTTGTCTTATCTTACACTGTCTGATGTCTCCCTTCACCCACTTTTCTGTTGTCCATCCCCCATGGAGGAGGTCACATGTAGATTCTTATAATCGGTTCCCTCTTTCCAACCCACTCTCCCTTTACCCTCCCAGTATTGCCACTCACACCACTGGTCCTGAAGGTATCATCCACCCTGGATTCCCTGTGTTTCTAGTTCCTATCTGTACCTGTGTACATCCTCTGGTCTAGCCAGACTTGCAAGGTAGAATTTGGATCATGATAGTGGGGCGGGGGCGGGGGGGAGAAGCATTTAGGAACTAGAGGAAAGTTGTATATTTCATCAGTGCTACATCGCACCTTGACTGGCTTGTCTCCTCCCCTAGACCCCTCTGCAAGGTGATCTCCAGTGGCCGACAAATGAGCTTTGGGTCCCCACTGTGCGCTCCCCACCCCCTCATTCACTATAATAAGATTTTTTTGAAGGGAGATGGAGGAAAGAGCTAGGAGTCAAAGGGCATTCATGGAGGTCTAGACAAAGACATGTACATGCAAATATATATAGGAAGATGGGGAAATAGATCTATGTGTCTATATTTATAGGTCAAGTATTAAGGTGGCGGAAGGACCTTGGGCCTCTACTCAAACACTCCCTCAATGCATGAATACCTTCTTTTATTAAATTGGAACTCTATGATGCTCACTCTCCCGACACAACGGCTGGAGCCAAAGTGGGTGAACAAGTAAATGTGGTGAAGAAAGCTGATGGTGCCCGGCTATCAAAAGAGATAGTGACTGGGGTCTTAAAGGCTTGAAGATAAACAAGCGGCCATCTAGCTCAGAAGCAACAAAGTCCACATGGAAGAACACACCAGCCTGTGTGATCGAGTGGTCCCAAAGGGATCAGTTACCAGGCATCAAAGAACAAAAATCATATCATTGACTGCACACCTCCATGATAGGATCGCTGAAGACAAATGGGTGCATAAGCAAATGTGGTGAAGAAAGCTGATGGTGCCCGGCTATCAAAAGAGATAGTGTCTGGGGTCTTAAAGGCTTGAAGGTGGACAAGCGGCCATCTAGCTCAGAAGCAAAAAAGCCCACATGGAAGAAGCACACCGGCCAGTGCGATCGCGAGGTGCCAAGGGACCCGGTATAAGGCATCATGCAAAAAAAAAACAACAATATAAGTGTGTGTATATATGTGTATATGTATATATATACCATATTAAATGAAGGGGGAAGTGCAGAGTGGAGACCCAAGGCCCAAGTGTCGGCCAATGGAGATCCCCTCATAGAGGGGTTTAGGAGAGGAGATGGGTTAATTAGGGTGCGAGGTAGTACCGATGAAGAACACAGCTTTCCCCCAGATCCTGGATGCTTCCTCCCCCCAACTACCATGATCCGAATTCTACCTTGCAGGACTGGATAGGGCAGAGGGTGTACACTGGTACATATGAGGGCTGGAGGTACAGGGAATCCAGGGTGGATGATACCTTCAGGACCAAGGGTGTGAGGGACGATGCTGGGAGAGTGGAGGGTGAGTGGGTTGGAAGGGGGGAACTGATTACAAGGATCCACATGTGACCTCTTCCCTGGGAGAGGGACAGCAGAGAAGGGGGGAAGGGAGACTCCAGATAGGGCAAGATATGACAAAATAACGAGGTATAAATTACCAAGGGCACATGAGGGAGGGGGGAAAGGGGAGGGAGGGGGGAAAAAAGAGGACCTGATGCAAGGCGCTTAAGTGGAGAGCAAATGCCTTGAGAATGATTGGGGCAGGGAATGTATGGATGTGCTTTATACAATTGATGTATGTATATGTATGGATGGTGATAAGAGTTGTATGGGTCCCTAATAAAATGTAAAAAAAGAAAAGAGGAGAAAAAAATGATTAGGGCAGGGACTGTACAGATGTGCTTTATACAATTGATGTATGTATATGTATGAACTGTGATAAGAATTGTATGAGCCCCTAATAAATTGTTAAAATTTTTTTAAAAAAAAGGGAAAAAAAAAGATTTTTTTGTTCTGATGATGCCTTTTACCTGATCCCTTCAACACCTCATAATCACACCGGCTGGTGTGCTTTTTCCATGTGGACTTTGTTGCTTCTGAGCTAGATGGCCGTTTGTTTACCTTCAAAGCCCCAGATGCTGTACCTTTTGATACCTGGGCACCATCAGCTTTCTTCGCCACATTTGCTTATGCACCCATTTGTTCTCAGCTATTGTATCATGGAGGCATGCACCCAATGATATGATTTTTTGTTCTTTGATGCTTGATAACTGATCCCTTTGGAAATTTTTTCTAACATTTTGAAGGCAAGAGAGAGAGAGAGAGAGAGAGAGAGAGAGAGAGAGAGAGAGAGAGTAGGTAATGAGGAGACTTCAAAATTTCTTAGAAAAGTTACATTGTCTTTTCATTCTATTGCTTTGCACATTTTTGAGGTTCTCTCTCTCTCTCTCTCTCTCTCTCTCTTTCCTTTTCATGTTTCTATATTTTTATCTCTATATCTGGTTATATAAATAGTTTAACATAAAGCATAATGTAAATAAGATAATAAATTACAGAAAATTATAGAAAAGATATTGTCTTTTTCTGTATAAAAGGAAAAATGCTAATTCTAAACATCACCCTTTCTTTTCTATTTGGGGAAATCTCATAAACCATATGCCATACTTAAATTGCTTTCAAATTACCCTTAAAATATACAATGGAAAATTAATCAAGATGTGTTTGAAAACTTAAATTTCACCCACCCCATCCTGCCCAAAATGAGATTTTCTGTGATTTGCAAAGAAATGTAAGCTACTTTGGAGAAAATAACAGTCTTCATAATAGCTGTATACAATGGAGAACAGAGGGTAGGATTTCTCCCTTTTGTGGAAAAGTCTAATTTTTCATTGATTTGAATCTTTTTTTTTATCACAGACAGGAAATCTATTGGCCTTTGGATTTTCTAATACCTACAAATCTCAGCCTATTTATGATCTTAACTTCTTGACCCGACAGAATATCCTTACCTTTACTTCAGGACCCATAAGTATTGCTATATGTCCATATAACTTACCTCTAAAACCTCATTCTGGCTTTCCAGTTTAGTATTATTTCAATATATTCCTTGATCTACAGAACCATCTCAATTTCTTTATCATTGTATGATGTAATTTTTAGCTGTAGTTTTGAAACTCCGAATACCTACAGTCCCCAGGTGATGAATGAAATCCATTCCTGTGTCTTCAAATTTGTGCCAGTGCCAACTGTTCTTCCTTAGAGGGACTTCAGTGCCAAGGACGACTCAAAGCCCCCTCAGTGATTTACAAGCTGCATGTACAGGGAGTGAAAACGGTGACGCAGAATTTGTTTCCAGTAGGGACTGCTTTGACTATTTCAAAGAATAGGCAAATTCACATTGCATTATGGGCAAGTAAGAATTGTTCACAAGTTGGGCATTTATAATTAGGGACTGCTTGGATATTTAAATAAATGTACTTGCCTAGGAACTTTTCCCAGTTCGGCACAAAACCTGTCCTTTGTCAGAACCTTTCTCTGGTTATTTTATCTCCAACGTCTGTTGCCATTTACTTTGGAGCCACCCAAAATTATATTAGGTAACGGACATGCTGTCATTATTTCCAAAGCATTTCTGAGCTAGCACATTATTCAGTCTGTTGCCCAATATCACTGAATTCCAAATAGCATGAGTGGTTGTGGAGACATAAAATATGAATGAACTAAGTTCTGTCTGTTTCCTTAAATACTAAAAGAAAGAATTACTTGATCTGAAGTAAAAGACGGATAAAGCCTTGCCTGTGTTAAAGGGAATCACTATTGCAGTGTGAGAATGTAAAAGTGTGACTACAAATTTAGCAAACAGAGTTTCTTCTCTGCTTAACTTCCAGTCACACCTTGTGCGTTATTTAGAAGTGAGGAGAAAGATGCTAGATTAATGTTAGGTGGTGAATTAAAATTGTTTCTGTATCACAAGCCAATATGGGATCCAGGTAAAGAAACATATTTTGAATGGTGATGTGTGGCTTTATAGTGTACGTGCTCTCCTCATTTCTTTGGTTTTAGGGAAAGCTGGATTTTTGTGCTCATCTTTATAAAGCAGATGAGAATAATTTGACTTCCCTGACTATTCTAATGACAATACTACTTTTGGTGTTGTGATAATTTAAAAATATTAGTAGCCTTATTCGTTAGCAACATATATATTCCGCCTAAGCATTAGACAAAAGATGTGAGAAGCAAGCAAACCTCCATAGGACCCTCACCTGGAAAGGGAACAGCAGGAGGCGGCCACAATTAGGAGAGGTACAGAAATCCCGAACACTTCCAATTCAGACCAAGGCCGATGGCCCCTATTACACACAGGGCATTATCCTTAGGCCTGGAGCCCAAATGGCAGGCTGCTCCAAGTCTGTCACATGCCAAGTCTTGTTTGAAAGTTAGAAAACGGTTCTCATTGACTCTAACTCACAAAGTCCACCTGAGGATGAGCGCTGTCTTGCATCTGATTGGCAGATGCTGCAATGTTTGCCTCAAACGCTGACGACATTTAGAGCCTGCTTCCTTTTATTCACTTATTACGTTAGTCGGTGTTTAATCACTTCATGTAAGTAAAATGATGTTTCTCTCTGAACAGTGTCCGAACCGGTTTGTGGTCTTAATACACATTAGTTAGAATGTAATTGTCCGGCTTCATAATCTAAATTGGCTCTTTTCTTTTCATTGTGGTAAAATACAAACCACAAAATAATTGCTCTCTTAATCAGTCTTAACAGTTCAATTTTGTCATTAATCCCAATCATAATGCTGAACAACCATCGTTACTGTGTGTTTCCAAAATGTTTGTTAGGCCCAGCAGAAACTCAGAACCCCCCAAGTGGCACACTTCATATTTTCCCCTCTCACCATCCTTAATTTTACTCTCTTTTCACATTTAATTTTCCCAAAGACGTTATGAACTCAGTGAGGCTGCAACCACAAAAGCACCTAATACACAGCTTTGCCAGGAAAAAGTCCTTAGCCCCGCTTATGTGAGTGCCAAAGTCACCTTTAGTTCTACAGTCCAGGCAATAAGTATTTGTTTTTGCCTCCACTCTGCTCTTTAACACACTCACTGAATCCACAGCCTGAAGCCAGCAGGGAGGCGGGTCTGCACATCTAAGCACATTGTGTCATGAAATACATTTCTGGTATTTAATGTCTTTCAAGGCACTTATATGGGACCAGAGATAACCATTCAGTGGTATATTGAAATCCACTAAACAAAACAATAGCTCACTAACGACATTATGTTGGACAGACCTATTTTATACCTGTGGTGCTTTGCTTGGCTTGAAATTATAAAATAGCCATGAAAATAGCTCTTGCCAAACAAACAAATGGGTAGAGATAACCAGAGTCAAGTTTACCGACACCCACAGAAAGACATGAGCACAGAATAAATAAGAGGTGGGGAGGTGACAGAACGATGAAGTCCCCTCACTGATCCCGCTCCTGCTTTATCTGACAACATTGGAAGGATAACAGCTTAATTAGACACTTTGATTCAGAGTCATTTGCATAATTTTCATCAGAAAAAGTGCTTCTCAAGCTTAAGGAACAAATCCCTCATTTTAAATATGGTGATGATATAAAAAGCTGGTATCCTTTGGCATTTTAAAAATAGACAAATACGTTATATCGTTCATTGATTACCATGGTTGATGCACATTTATCATAGATTGAAAAATAAAATAATTATGTGGAATTTCACGTTATAGGCCTAATATCCCACTCACTTCTTTCTGAAAGATGGAGGAAGCCTAGACACCACACGTGGTCTTGAAGATTCTACCTCTCTAGAAATGGTGATAGCTTTCAGGCATCTTTGCTGGGGAAACAGGATTCACCAGCAGCAAGGGAAGGCCTCTGAAAGTATGGACTTGATTCCATACTCCTTCCAAGGAGAAATTGAACTCCAAGTTTCCCTAAGTGTCGTTGGTGAGACTTGGGAGCTTCAAGGGGAGAACACATGGGAGAGCTTGTGCTCTGATGCCTTCTGTGTGGTGATGCTGCCTTGGTGAGGGACCGGATGGAGACCTCCTGGGACACGTTCTTGTCCCTTAGCTTGTAATTCAGCCACAAAACCAGAATTCATCTCATCAAGCCAGCTATAAGTTTGAGGCATCTTTGATGCCCCCAAATAATTGATTTCCTCTTGCATTTAGGGCAAAGACTAACCTCCCTTTCAAGACTTATACATCCCTGTGTGTCTTTTGAATTGTCCCTGTAGCACACTTGTTGCTTTCCAGAGCCAAAATCAAATAAATTTTAAAAAAATTTAGAAAAACATTAACCTGAAGCCATAAAGTCGGTTCCAACTCATAGTGATCAAATATAGAACTTTGAATATTGTAATTCTCTACAGAGGTAGAAATCCTCATCTTTCTCCATGGAATGATTGGTGGGTTTCGACTGCTGACCTCGTGGTGAGTTGCCCGCACTTAGCCCACCAGAGCATATGTACTTTTAAATTTCTATTTAATTATCTTCTTTTTAAAATAAATGTATTCTTAAAATGTTATTTTAAATTCAAATGACTTCTATACAATTATTTATCATTTTCTATATTTTATTTTGTTACTTTTTATTTTATTTTACTGGAATAAGAAGCACTTTTATCTTCTACATCTGTCTTAACATTCTAGAAGAAAAATTCAAAGAGGGCAGTTATTCTATCTTTATTGTTTAGGGATGTAGCTGAAATGTTGACAATAGTGCTTTCTGCATTGGAGACTCTCAGGAAAGTATTGTATTGAAGGAATAATTTTTATTTATTTCATTATTATTATTCAATGTTCCACTACACTAAAATGCATGAAGACAGGGACTGAAGTGTCTTGTTTGTGTCTAGAGCTAGGAGTTGTCCGTAGTTCCTTGCTGATGCTGTTGTTCTTTTGTACTAGTGAGTTGACGCGGTCTCAGAGTGACCCCACAGAGCAGAACAAAACTTCCTCCTATTGTTTCCTCAGCTGACATCTTTACAACCACAGATTGCTAATCATTTCTCCTGTGTAGTGGTTGGTATGGTTGAAATGCCAACCTTTCAGTTAGCAGGTAAGCACTGACCTCCTGTACTACCGGGACTTTGCACATTAACAACAACAACTACAACAAAATGAAACAAACAAACAAAAAGCAATTGTCATGAGATGATTCTGACTCAAGGCTAAACACAAGCCCATGTAGGTCAGAATACAACTGTGTCTTACAATATTTTCAATGGAAGATGATTCAGAAGTAGATCCTAATGGTAAAGTGCCTCTGGGTAGTCTTGAGCCTCCAACCTATCCGTTCATAACAAAATGCCAGGGATTCTTCATTACTAATCTATTGAATACATATGTTTGAATGAATTAATGAACCAAGAACAGGAATTTGAGTGTTTTCCTGTCTGTTAAGTCTACCCTCTAGTTCTGTAGGAGTCCTGTTGTCATAGGAGCACTCAAACTGTAAATAGATATGTTTGTAGTGTTTTCAGTCACTTTATGTAAGTCTGTGCTGTGCTCTGGAGCCCTGGTGGCAGAGTGGATCAGCAGTTTAAAACCACCAGCCACTCTGCAGGAGATATACAAGGCTTTCTGCTCCTGTACAGAGGTGTGGTCTCAGGAACCCACAGAGGTGGTTCCTCACTGTTCTGTGTGGTCTCTAGAGTCAAGATTGACTGGATGACAGTGAGTTTTGGTTTGTCTTGTCCTGAAGTGAGGCTGATGTGCTTGCCATTTAATAATTTCCTCTGCCAGGTGGTGATTGAAAAACAGTCTTAAAAATCAAGTGCATGCTGTTTTATTACTTATAAGACAGCAGTTGGCCAAGTTCTGTAAATAAACAAATATATATTTCAGTGGAGAAGTTAAACTACTATCCTATTATTCTGTGCTACTTGGTTTAAAGATGAATAATTTCATTGTGTGAATAAATAATTATCAATTTTTTTAAAATGCCAGGTAACGAGCCCCTACCCCTTTTCATTGGAAATCTATATAAAGATGCCATCGTTCTCACAATAATCTTGTTACACCCTTGGGATTTAGTGACAAACACTGGCAATAGTCTTATTTATCTATATATTTATTTTTATTGAGATCACATGTTCCGGAGGCTTTAAATGACTAAAGCATCATGGAAGGGGTTATATATGGTCTGTAATACTTATCAAATGCAGGAAACTATGGCAATTTTATAGAAAGTTTAGAGCATAATGGTGACAGATCAACTTAAAGGCAGATGCAAATTGTGGATGGGAATAATGTGACAGGACATCACATTGAAATGCCCATAAACGGTCCCATTTTCTGATACATGGATCAATTTGGAAAATACTATGCTGAGTGAAATAAGTCAGTCAGTCCCAGTCCCCACTGTCCATAGACTAGGAATGTGGACAGTCCTAACATCGGACAAAAAATATTGTAGAGTGGATTTTATTATTATCTGTATTTAAGGAGGAATGTAACACTGTGTTGTTAGATCTTCTTTGAACCCACTTGGAATTTATTCTAATGTTTTAATATTCTCTGCTCTCTTCTAATTTGAGGCACTCCTGTTATATGTGGTCATGGATGCTGGGTTCTTTGTGGTTTTTTGTTTCTTTGTCCTTGCTTTGTATTTTTCTGTCTAGAGAAGCCAGGATGGGTGAACCTATGAAGACAGTAGCTGGATTAGCAATTGCATGGGGAGGATGGCGAAATGGGGAATAAATGTTAATGTGTGCAAGAAGGTAGGAAAAGTTCTGAAGTTGACTGTGGTGATGATTACACAACCCTTCTTGATGTGATGGAACTATTTCATTGTATGATATCTTAATTGTAGCCAAGCAAGATTATTTTTTAAAGAAGAAAAGTATAACTAGTTTATGCTTCCAGGTACTTGAAATAGCAAACATATAGAGACCAGAGCTTAGTAGCCCTGGTGCTTTGTTCAGGGATGGAAGGGAGGACCAAATTGGGAGTCGCTGCTTAGAGGTCACAGAGTTTCTATTGCTGCTGGTGGAATAGTTTAGAAAAAGGTGATGCTGATGATGGCTGTACAACCTGATGAACACAATCAGGGCAGTGGACGGCGCACATTAAAATTGTTGAATTGCCGGATATTTTGTTATAGATATGCATATGTATGACAGACATTTATTATCTCAGAGCTTCTATGGATATGGATATGGCTTATTGATATTTGTTGACAATAAGAAATGGTTTTAGAAAATTGAAATTTGTAAATAGGTAGCAGCAGAAATGACAAATATAAATTAGATGGCCAAAATAACTATTGAGTAGTACTTTTAATCCTATTTAGACAGATAGATTTCATGTGAATGTAGTATGTAGAAACATTTCATAATAATCTGTTTCAAAAATACTATAACCATATTTGACAGCTATATTTCATGTAAATATGGTATGTGGAAACATTTTAAATAATTTCAGTTCGGGAATAGCTTTTGAAAGGTTAACCTAATTAAGACAATGTTTTTGAACTAATATAATGTAGATACTATTATTGGAAATTCATTGCACCAGCACAGCATGGCATTTCACTTACAGTTTAAAGTTTTTATGGTTAATTTGTAAAGAAAAAATTATCTTTTTTGGGGTTCCGGATCTCTGACTAAAATGACATTTTAATCAATATTAATGATTTTTTTGCTATGATTAGGAGAACTTCAATTCTCCAGGATATGTGGAATGAATATTGAAGCAGCTCTATTTTGGAAACCATGTAATATAGGTGTGCACCAAATTTAGTGTAAGTGAATTGGTTCCTTAAGCAGTAGAAGAAGCTATTTATGGAAATTTACAAGGGGAAGAAGCACACCAGCCTGTGAACCAAAAAGTGAAAATTGTAAAATCCAAATCTGCAGGAGGGAATGGTATCAGAGCTTACATTCTGAACACCCGGTTTGCTGGACATGTAATGGCTAAAATCCATTTGCAGGGTCTGAACATGGATCTAGCCTCCCGTGAATCTCTCTGGTCATCGCTCCAGGCTGTGAACGGCCTTACTGCCAGACTGAGAGTGCTGCAGGACTGATTATGGGAGACACAGTTAAGTTAAAATGTAATATCATTTAATCTTCCTAGGACAATTTTAAAGTTTTCATTTTTCATTATTTCCTGTTGTCTTGTTTATTGTGATCTTATCTGTTTTGTTATTTTTTTCTTTGTTTTCTTCCTGTTTCTGTTTTGTATGATTTACTGTATATGAAATTCGGAATCTATGCAAACAGTAACCAGATATCTAGGGGCATGACAGAGAAATTGTGGAGAAATGGGGCAGATATCAATAATGAGAATGAGGGAAAAGTATTCTAAAATTGATTGTGGTGAAGATTGTACATGTATGCTTCTTAATACGCTTGAATGAATACATTGTAAAGTACAGGCCAATAAATTCTTTTGTTAATAAAATGTATTAGGAAAACCATTATCTTTTAATTCCTTTTTCCATAAACATTTTGAATCTTTTTCTTATTTACAATGTTTTGTTCCTAGGCTGAGGGAGAAATTGGCTTGTCAGATAAATTCAGGACTATCCATACCTGGCTCCCAGGCAATGCTTCAAACAATACAGATAGACAAAGCAGAGATCAAAGGACACTCAGTAGGCGGGTTATCTATTTCTGAGATAACAGAAATGCCACAACTGGATGGCTTCAACAAACAGAAATTCGTTTTTTCACAGGTTAGGATGTTTGACTGGTAAATTCAGGGTGCCAGCTTGAGGGTAAGTGTTCCTCTGTCAGCTCCGGAGGAAGGTCTTTGCTTTCTTTAGCTTCTATTTAGGGGTGCTCTTCCTGTGACTTGACAATAGGGTTCCTCTTAGGAACCTTTTAGAGATGCTGCACTCTCAGGTCTTCTTTCTTCGTGAGAGCGGACTTTCTATCTCCCCTTCTTGATTCACCTCCTTTGGGTCTCAACAGGCATTTGACCGCAGACACGATATAATCTTGTAGATGGTCTCCTGCTGTGATGGCCTAACTGCCTCTGAGCCTGCCTTACCACCATCATAGAGCTTAGAGTGGACAAAACGTGGGATAACTACATCAAATGAAAAATGGAGAACACGTGGGAGAAGCCACACATTTAAACTATAATTGTTTTCAAATGGAAATGACTAAATTTTGTTCATAAAGAAAACTGTCAATATTATTTTGAAGTTTCAATCATACTGAGAATTATGGCCTCATCAAGTTGACACTTCCCTTTCGGGGAAGACAATTCAATCCATGGCACCTGACTCCTTGAAAACGACCCTCTAATGAAATGCACTGCCATGCTCTGGGTGCAGTTTAGCTATTATACCCAGAAAGGAGAGGTGTTGGTTTCCTTGATGGTTTCTCTTTCTATTAAGACCTTACCTTAAAAATGGTGCCCTTTTCAAAATGCTAGTAACCAATGATCTGTGTTGAAGCATTTTTCCTGAGGGTGGCAGTACTGGGTGTCTTCCAGCTGCTGCATAATTAGTAGCCTCTAGCACCTTTGCTCACTCGTCTCAAATAAGCAAGGAGCATCATGCATTCTTGAGATTTGTTTGAAAACACAAAACTCTTTCTTCTACTGAGATAGAATGGGAGCCAAAGCATTAAAATGTTTATATTTTAGTTATTAAACATGTTTGAACATGATGAAATCAAAAGTCTTAAACACTAAGACTATCATAAATCCTGAAAATAGAAATAAATGTTTAAATTTTTATTTACTGATGAAATGAAATTTAAAGCATATTAATTGGGCTCTGGACAACTAATCAAGCATTATTGTTGAAATATTCACTAAATATATGAGAAAATATTAATGACTTCCAAATGCTAGAACTATATTTAGATAGAATTTAGCATTTCAGGCCATAATAACCTAGTCCTTACTTGGGCAAATCCACTATATATTGATTATTGGTAAATGGAGTGAATGTACACTTTGAAAATGAAGCATACATCTGACTGTATGCAATGTATTTTTAAAGCCATTGTGCCGACGTACTCCATTCAAGGAATGTTATTATGAGACTACATATCCAATTGTAAATTAACAACAAGTTGATGACTGTAGACAACATTTAGCATTTTTAAATATCTGGCCTTATGGCCACAGAATAGACCTCACTGCCTACACGTACTCTCTGAGGCATTATTGTGTCCCGCAGAGGGGATCTCTCAGGGATGTGATTTATAAACAAGCTTCCTCTTTGCCAGAGTGCCATGAGATTTCTTTTTTTTTTTTTTTGCCTTTGTATATCACAAGCCCTCTTACACCACACCTCTACTCATTTACTTGTTTTCTGTTTCTTCTTCTTTCTTTGTCACACCTCCTCTCTCCCGTTCTGTTTCCCGAAGGAGACAGGCCGTGTTGACGACAGGCAGGCCAACAAAGTGGCTGCAACGTCTTCAGGGCTTCACTCCTCAGTAATATGACTACCTCAGCTTCTTTCCCGAGAAAGGCCTGAGTAGCCCACTAGTGAAGTACAGATCCTATTCTGCATTTTCCAGCAACATAGGAGACAGGTGATTGCCTGGACACAAAACTCCTGCCGGTGACTGAAAGGCAGCATGATAGGAACAAAATTCAGCTCCTCTTCCCAGGGGCCTGCCCTATTCTGAGCATCTCCAAACTAAATTGATTCTGGGATTTTTTTCTGTTTTATCAGTCTTCAATCATTTCAATCATGAAGTATCACCAGGGTTATGTTATTGTCCACATTTCATAAAGTGCTAGAAATCTAAGAAGAGCATCATAAATCATCTATGCCTTTGAATGGCATGGACATGTTCAATACTTTGGTTTGAGTCCATATGTTCAACTCAGCCCTCTTATAACAGCTTGACATGCACCCACTGAAAGAAAAAGATAAAAAAGGAAAAAGAACAGCTGGTTCCACAAAACTACTGCTGTTTGCTTTTACCTTAATATTCATTGAATTTTTCTTTTCTTGCCTTGCCATTTATTGAAGCATAGAATGATGTTCTACCTTACAAGGAAGCTATTTCGTACTACTCATGAAACATAAAGTAATGTGAGATAAACACTTACTACTCAGTTACTGGGTGACAATAGAGTGCTAATTGCTGAATAAGTCATGTACTCCCAGGACTGTGTTGTGTGACTTCACTATAAATTTAAAGACATCAGTAATCCACGCATCAGGTAGAAAACAATTTGCTCTATTGCACTGTTCCTCTAAGTGTTCCTATTGAAGTGAGTAATTGAAATAGAATCACCCTGCTCCAAATCCAGAATGCATATGTGTTTGATATTCCTACTGAATCCCTGCTAAGCACGTTGGCAAGCCCAAGGAGAAAAAGACGCCTACCCACAGATATGCAAGCTATTAGCTGACCCGCCGGGGCAAGGACTTAGCCTTGTCTTCCCCATATCAGTATACATTTTTTACCTGATGCAATAAAGGATTGAGCAGATATTGGGTAGCATAGACAATAAACACGTTAGTGGGTAAGAGCAAGGTTGTATGTTCCAACTCCCCTGAAGTGCCACAGAAGAGAGACATTGTGTTCTACTGCTGAAAAAACCCACCACTGAACACCATTCAGAGTAGAAGTCTGTTCTGACACTGAGAGAGTCACAAGAAGTCAGAACTGATTTGACAGCAACTGATACTTAAATCTCCGTTACACCTCCTGCTTGTTTTAACCAAGTTGCCAACAGTTGATCCTACTAGAAAGAAATGTGACTTACATGTACATTTGTAATTCCTTTAGTAGCACATTTGTCAGGAATATCATGGAAATCTACATTAATATTAATATTGATGATTATTTTCCTTATTCCTCCACAAATTATAAGAATTACTTAAAAGATTTTCTTTTAAAATTCTAAAGAAATATTTGTATTTGGTGCAATGAGAGGACATGACCAGATCAACACAGTGAAGGAAACCTAATGATAGAAACATCTGTGAATACTGGAACCCACAGCCCCTATTATTCAGTTGTGGAAACAGAAAAGAATTGGAAACAAAAAATTTGGGAGTAAGAATAACTGGATTCAAGCCTCTCTTCTATCCTTGAGTTATGTGATCACAAACCAGACACTCCATTTTTTATGAGTTGTTTCCACATGAGTGCACTGGTGATGCTCCCTCCATAAAATCCTGCCCAGTCTTTAGGTGAGATTTTATCTAGTACAAGATTGTGTATGTGCATATATATGTGTGTGTATGCATATATATGGGATATATGTAAGCTACATATATATATGACATTCCTTTATTGCCACATACATTCTTTAAATAGTGTATATATAATATATATATGAAAATTACCTATATTCTTTTTTCTCCATATATTTACTCAGTTTTCCAGAGACTTAGGTAAATTCTAGGAAAACATCAATGAATGTTTGTGTTTTAACAATACAGCCTGATCCAGGAGATAGCCACATAAGGTAATTATGTAAAAGTTATGTTTAGGATGGTTGAAATCAAATCAAGTGTATACCTCAGCTATGCCATTTACTAGCTCTGTGACTTTGTGCAAAAGGCTTAATTTCTATGTGCATGGAATGGGAATGAAACTAGGATCTGTTTCATGGGGCTTTTATGATAATTAAATGGTAATGTACATGTAAAACATGTAGGCCAATGTCTGAAACCTAGTAAGTACCTAATAAGTAGTAGTGGTAGTGATGATGAGGATGGTGATGGTTGTGTTGACAGTATATTTTATGGTATGAGACAAGAACTATGGGAGTACATAAAAGGTGCTTCCTCCCTTCCCCTTTTTTGAACAAGTCTTGAAAGGCTTCAAAGGCATGTTTGAAACAAACTTTGAAGTTCGAGTATGTGTATACCTCCAGGAGATCTCTTAGATAAGGATTTCTGCATTAAGCACAAGTGTATTTTAAGTTCTTTTTTACTTTGAAGGTTCTGTTCTCTAAATTTTTACATTTTATTTGCTTCTGCATAGTTTTTCAGAAGGAGGGCATTTTATGTGTAAACAAAACTATCTGGTTGAAATTTAATATTCAATAATAGTTTAATCTTGATGTTTGCCCCTTACTTTCACCTTGGATGCCGTTTGACCATACCTTGAATCAATGTCCATGTATGGACAGTTCCGATACAGTGTGAAGGCACCTACTAAATTAGAATGTACAGACAAATCAGAAATACCTTCTTATTCCGAATTCCAGTGATTTCCTTTCTTTTATTAGTGTTTCTGAAAAGCCTCCTCCCTGATAGGAAGCAAAAAGGTTGCATAGCACACTGTCTCTACCACTAATGCCATCTTGAGCTGTGCTTTCATTATCAGAGTATTAATAGATGATTGCTTGTACCTGCAAGCCATGGTCTTTCTCTCTCCTTCCCCCACACATAGGTTGTGAGGTTGCGAAGGGGTGTGTTAACCCAGTGCACTGTTAACGCTCTTCCCTTGGGAGATGCGATAGCTTCACAGGAAAGGTCAGGAAGACTTCATTGTATTTACAAACTAGTTTTAGATCTTAGTTCATTAAATTAAAAGAAAAGATCTATCTTAGAGTTAAGAAGGATGTAAAACTAAAATCACTACCAGCACATTTGTGATGCATATATTTACTTGAAAAAAATTTTTTTTCAGCAAATAGGATGTTTGTGTAAAGGTTTCCTTTTTTATGAAAGGATGAGGTGGAAGAAAAATTGGCTTTCACAAAGTGTTGTTGTAGCGTCATGGCTTTCTTTTTTGTTAGTTTGTTTTTAATATTCATATTTTCATATGTGAAATATGTATTATGAGAAATCTAAGTGCTGAATGTGATTTGGGCTTTAATTCTATGATTACAAAATGCATTAGTTACTCTAAACACAAACACACACAAACAATCCAAGATGCATTCACTTGTATAAAAGAAGTCCATTGATCAGGTTCTTAACAATCCAGGACTGTCCTTGTCTAGGACAGAGGTAACATGAGTAGTCACCTGATCCACATAGTTAATCAGTGATCCAGGCAGATGGGTGTTTTGGCTCTTCATCATGCACCTTCTAATTATTCCTCTGGTCAGTAGGATGAGGCATAAAACAGAGAAGTTTTATCGGTAGTGTACAAATTATTGTTTCCACTCACATTGGTTTGACCTTGACCCCGTGACCTTCCCTGGCCATGTGTGGGAGTGATGTCAGTATTAGGGGTGTTGAAGTGAATGCTGGTGGCCCAGTACAAATTTCGGATATACTCAGCCAAGTATTCCTTTCTGCAACATTTTTTTTTTAAAGCAACCGAGGTGTGCGCACTTGTGTTAGGTGCTGCGTTTATTTTACTGTATTGTTTTTCCCGATGGTGTTTTAGGGTGGCAGCTTATTGATTGATACAGCTTGAAAGAGAAATGAGACTAATGCAACTAAACCAGGGATTGTTTCGTAGCTCTACCATATAAGAAATTGCCACAAACCAAGTGATTTGAAACAACAGGAATTTATTTTCCACTCAAGTCTTGAAGGCACAAGTGCAAACTCAAATGCTTCCGCGCCATGCTTTGGCTGGAAGGCTCTCGGGAAGGAGCCTTTCTTGCCTCTTCCTAGTTTCTGGTGGCGGCCAGAAACCCTGCGGCTCCACGACTTGTAGACACAGCGCTCTCCCTGTGCCGTGCCTGCACCTAAATGTTGCTCCTATTCTGAGAACCAGGAAACTTGATTTGGGAACTAATATATAACCTAATTTCCTAGGACCCATGGTGCCGTCGTGGATTAAGATCAGGGTGCTGACCTAAGACTGGAAGTTAGAACCCATCAGGAGCTCTGCTGGAGGACGACGAGGCAGTATGTCTCTGCAAAGGTTTTTAGCCTCTGAAGCTCAATGGAGAAGGTCTACGTTATCCTGTAGGGTCTGCATGAGTCAGATCAACTGGGTTACCATGGGCTCGTCTGATATTAAGCTGTTATCTTCTATAAAGAACTTTTATCCAAATAAGCCACCATCCATAGTTACTGTTTTGTTTTGAGAGGAGCAGGATGACATCAAGTTCTAAAAAGAGGTTTTTCCCCCCCTTCCTTGATACCTATGTGAATCCGTCTTAGCAAGAGAAATTGTCCTTGGTGCGATGAAAGCCTTTTGAATCTATAGACTCTTATGCTTGGCATTAGAAGGATGGAGCTCCATGCATTTTTTTTATTGTGAGATTTAACTTGACCGCTACCCATCCATTAATGTTTGATTTTAATGTAGGTGAAATGAAGGCTGGTATAATGCTTATCCTCCTTGAGTTTTTATTTTCCCCATGATTTGTGTCAGGAAACAGGAACGTGATGTTCAAACAGGATCATGGAATGACAATTCAGTCAGAAAAATAAGTGTATGTTTTTCTGATAATCAAATTACAAAGGGTCTATTTTCTTTTCTTAACCCTTTTTATTTCCTTGTATTTTTTTCTTTTTAAAATTATGTTCCTCCTCTCCAGATGTTCTCATTATAAATAAAATTATTCTGGAAGCATGAATTTTCTACTATAGAATGAAAAAATATCAACGGTCAGAAGTTCTGCATTCTTTTCCTACATTCTTTTTTTAAATCTATTCTTTGAAATCCATTTTATTGGGGGTTAATACAGATATTTCATCATTCTACAGTCCAGTCCCATCCGGCAGTGTTGCACAGCTGCTCCCACAATCAGTTGGAAACATTCTTTTCCCTCCTGACTGCTCGGCATCGGCCCCTTTACTGCCCCCTCGCCACCACTGTGGCCCCGGAATCCCTTATTCTAGTTGCTGTCCCTACAGGGTCATCAATCCTGGGATTCAGATACTGAAAAGCAGACAAACATGTAATAAAAATTCAAGACGGTGACAACCAATGGCATACCACATCTGTGAGAAATGCCAATAGGAACAAACAGACAAAAATACAGAAAATGTTGAAAAGTGATCAGTTCTAATGTGAATCAGAGGAGGGGGTCAACTGACAAAGTTTTAATTGTTCGAGTCACGTTTATCCCTTTGATCTATAATCATCTCTCCAGTGCACTCCACGTGCCTCCCATCCCACTGTTATGGATAGAGGGAAACAACTGGAGGCTTATTTCCAATATAGATCCCACAAACACATCTTGCCTTTCGCAAGTAAGGTTTTCACAATTTAGCCTCTGATACTAATCCTTCCTTAGACATCAGAATATATAATTTACAATCTTTCTGTCACTCATGTTGGTGTGTTTCTTCCATGTGGACTTAGTTGACATCTCACTTGTATGACTGCTTGTTTGGAAACAAGCCATTCAGCCCCCAAATGCCTGCAATTTTACCTGATTTGCCACACTTTGCTTACCATCCATATCTTCTATGTTCCCTTCCTGAGGGCATGTCTTGAGCAGGGCCATGATATAAGAAATAATTGTTCTTAAAGTTGAGCTAGGATTCTCTGTGAGCCCCAAACCCATTCCTGGATCTCTGTTCTTGTTTTCACAATTGAGTTCTGTTCAAAATCTCCCTGTTCATTTATGGTAGACAATCATATCCATCATCCCCCTGGGGCATAATGATCTGGTCACGGACCCTTTGGGGGTCAAATGACCCTTTAACAGGGATCGCCCGATTCATAACAGTTGCAAAATTACAGTTATAAAGTAGCAATGAAAATAACTTTATGGTTGGGGGTTCACCACAACATGAGGAACTGTATTAAAGAGTCATGGCATTAGGAAAGTTGAGAACCACTTCCTTAAGTTTCTTTGATTCGCCCCTGCTACTAATGTTTGATTCGCCCCTGCTAAGAGAGGGTTATTGGGCCATTGTAGGATAACTCTTATTGCGGTACCTGAATTATCCACTAGTACAGAAGCAGTCCTTTTGTGGCTGGAAGCTATTTACACAATGGGAGTTGATTGTCAGGGAACTTTTAGAATATTCACTAAGAATATCAGTTATAGGGTTACAGGAAGAATAGCTAGCTTTCTACAGCATAGAGGACATTGATGTAGCAAGACCAGGTTGGTCAGCCTACCAAAAGTTCAACAGTCTTGCTACAGCTGGCTTTTGCTTTCTCAAACACCATGAGTTGTCAAGTATTCTGGTTACAAGTGTGTCTGAGGTCGAGTCCTGTTCACCCAGTGGATTTTCCATGTCAGATCTCAATGATGCATCCTCTGGATCATGCCCTGCATCTTGTAGATCAATAATTCAATTCCCTAGCTTCCTACATCACCTGACCTGGGTCCCCAGGATGTGCCCAGTTGGGTCATTTTCCCCTATTTGATGCATACCACCAGGAACACTTTCCACCTAGGATCCCCAAAAGCATTTTCAGTTATACTTCCCCCCACATGGAGGTCGATCCTCCTGCTTTTCCTAGAAACTATCATTCATTTGTCTTCCTTCACATATATTTTCTCCCCTTCTACTCACCTAACTTGACTTTCCCATCAACGCTAACTATTGATATTACCTTTGAGAGGATCAGTTACTGTATCAGTAATTACTGGTACAGTTTAGTTTATAATGTTGTTGATATCAATATGCTCATTTGCAAACTCAAAGTGTTGCATTCAGAGCTTTCAGCTGTACAATTCTGAATCTCTCAACTGCTTTGTTAGGGTAAATTGTTTCCCAAGAATGCAGCGGGTGTTTATAAAATATGAGTGGAGCCTCTCATGTACTATTAGAACCATAAAGCCTATTGAAACCACTGGATTCAGCTATGTGACCTTGAGAACATTATGTAACGCCTGTCAACATGTTCTTCGTTAATTAACAACAACAACAAAAAGATTATCAAAGCATCAAAATTATTGAGTTCATGTGAGGAGTTAATTAGATAATTGACTATCATTGTCGAGGCTGATGCATAGTGACCTGTGGGTGTCTGAAATTGCAACTGTTAAGGCAGCAGAAAAACTAGTCTTTCTCCCAGAGAGCTACTGGTGATTTTGAACTGCCGACCTCACCGATCACTGCCCAAAGCTTCACCACTATACCACCCATTCTCCATGGATTAGACAATGTGTGCCTGTTGGAATAGCCTCAATAAATGTTGGTCTTTTAAAATGAACATATCTCCCCTACCCGCCCCGCCCCGCCCCATTGTATTTTCACTGAAGTTTGAGAAGACAGATGTCTTTGTTTTTATTAATCTGTCTTTTTTAATGTGGAGTTTGAGTATTGCCAGTGAAGGCCTGGCAGGGAAGTGTCTATCTGCATGTGTCAGTCTCTGGAGTCTATGTTTCTCTTGTGATTCTTTAAGTCACTTAGAAAAGACATCAAAGAGAACTATGATCGGATGCTCTAGATTGGAAGCAGGAAGTAGTGAAGAGACTGAGTCTGCTGTACATTTACATAGCTCTGTGAAACAGGTGGGCTTTGGTATTAATTTGAATAGTAATGATGCTTCCCACTATTGTGGTGCCAGACTATCTCACAAACTTTAATTAGTTTATCTAAGCACCAGGTACGGGAGCTAAGTAAATATGCTTACTTTACAACAGAGGAAATCTAACCAAATGGCCAATTTACCTGGGTCAATTACTCTATTTACTGTTCCTAAATTAACCACACCTAGAGTTTATATGCTGACCATACATGCTTGTTTTGGTTTTCTATTTGTATCTTATTTGAGATTAAAATGAATAACTTAAGCCATATATTGTGTAGTATCTTCATCTAGAGTTTAGATATTTCTTGCTAGATTCAAGGACTATGATTCCTGCTAGAATTTAAGGATTTTGTGATCTTTGGATTTGGTTTGAAATGGATAGCTCTCCTATGTGTTCGATCTTTTTTTTTTTCTTGTGAATTCAACACTTTTGGACACTACACTCTTGAGTACCATTTATTTCAGAATTTTAACCCCTTTTCCATCTTCCTTGTCCTGTGCTCTGCTGTTGAGGCTAGGTGTTCCAGAATCGGTTCTGACTCATAGCAAAATCGCTGTGGCACGTTGGAACTTTCCCATGAGATGCTGCAGGATGTAATCTTTATCGAAGGGTTTGCCTAGGTCTTGCCCTGGGGAGTCGTTGTGGGTTCAGGCAAGCTCTTAATGTCACAAAGTCTACTAGTATGAGTAGGGTTCAAAAAAACTTGTGGAAAAATTCCATTATCTCTACCTTTCACTTTTTCACAAACTTTTGAGGACACGTGTATTTGTGATAGTTTATTGTGCCAGCCTGGACGATAAATACGAGTGGGATTAATTGAAGGGCAGAGAGATAAATGGCTTAGTGAGCCTCGCCTTTCTTGTCTCTCGCTCTTTGATCATCAGACCGTGTGTAGCTGCCTTGCTTGTTCTGTGCCTCAATTTACAGGCTACACTACCTGTGGGACGCCTAGCCTGTGGAGTGTGTCACTGTAAATTTAGGTCCCTTTAGGAACACATGATTGGAATTTACATCTCTGAAGCTAGGGACTGACAGTTGGTGACCTGCCTTGCTGTTTGCTCTCTGTGCTGGGATAGCCTAGCTCTCTCTACAGAGTACTACCTGGTGGTCCTCAAGACTTGAACGACTGCCAGTGTCTCACAGTTCTCTCATGGGAGTGAGTCATACTGAGCCATTTGTACTGCTTGATAATTTAACTGTTCATTTCTTATTATATATATATATATATATATATATATATATATTAGCAATCTGGTTTTGTCTAGTTTTAGAGAACCCTAACACAATTTGCTTTATCTTAGTTTATTTTTTTGTACTTCATTTTATTCTTTAGACCAGTGTGCAGAGCACTAAACATGGGTCTCAGAGGATCAAGGTTGCTTTATTTCACTTTGTTCACTACTATCTCAAAGACTTTGAAAACTTAATCTAAACCATTGTGATATGTAGTTTTATTGTGCCATCCTGGCCAATAAGACCATGTGGGTTTAATAAGGTCACAGTTTGATTGGAGGGCAAAGATATAAATGGCTTGGTGAGCCCCACCACTCTCTCTTTCTTCTGTGCCTCAACTTGTGAGCTACACTACCTGTGGGACACCCAACTCTTGGAGTTTGAGGTTCCTTTGAGATCTACTTTGCCACACTATTGGTTTATACATCGCTTGAACTGGGGACTGTCTGATCCTGTCATCTGGCTGACTGTTGGGGACCCACTCTACTGTTTGCTGCCTGTAGCTGGAATATCTGCATTGCTTTACAGAAGACTCAGCTGTCTGCTTCCTTGACCGTGGACCCAGCAACCTTCCTGAGCTGAAGGACTTCCAGTATATTAACTGTTTCACGGAAGTGAGTTGAATTAATTAAGACCTCTGTACTGCTGTGTAGACTAATTATTATATTCCTTCATGCTGTATATATCTATATCTTCTATACCTATGTATAAAATCATAAGTGTCTAGTTTTATTTCTCTAGAGAACCCTGTCTAGCACAATAATCTTGAGCTATAGTTTTCTTCCCTGTAAAATGGGATTCATAAATCTGAACTCATGTGGTTTATCTGAGAATTACAGGACGTAACATATGTAAATATGCTGACAAAACAGATTTCTACATAATAGTGCACAATGGCTTCTTCCTACCAAGTCTGTAGGTTGAAATGGATATTTGAAGACTAAGATAGGTTTTCTCCTACTTAGTCATATTTGCAAATGATCAAATATTCTTTAACATAGGCTTGACAAAAGTATAGTTTTGATTTAAAACTAAGAAATTATATATGAATAATAAAATATTGACTATTTTGACAAAAATTAACTCATTGGAGATTTTCAGGAAACATCATTTTTACCATCCTCCAACCTTTTCCTAACAAAAGGAAGCCTCTGAAACCCATTGTATTTATTATTTTTAGAGCTGTTTAAAATGTTTCAAGTGTGTAAGATAAAGTCTCCCCATCTTGGTCTCTCAGGAACACTCTGGCCACACTTCTTCCTAGGAAGACGTGTTTGTTCTTTTGGCAGTCTGTGGTCCTTTCGGTACTCTTTGTCAGCTTCCCAGTTCACATGCACTGGACACTTCAACATGCCTTGCATAGATTTTGGAAGTCCATGAAAGGACTGCCTTGGGTAGCATTTCCTAGACTTCTATAATTCCTAGATCTTAACACGTGGGAAGATTTTTAAGATATGTCACTTGAAAACTGTGAACTATTCTGGAAGAAAGACTGGGTGTTCTACTTTCATAAAGTGTCCCAGACTCCGAAACTCACAAGGCAGTTCTACCCTGTGAACACGGCAGGATCTCTCTAGGGTCTCTCTGAGTCTGAATGGACTCGATGACAGTGAGTACATTTTTATTTATTTATTTTTTAAATAATATTCATTCCACATATTTATCCAATCCTATTAAAATGAGCCACACTTACAACAACAATGAAAATGATAGTGACAGTATTGAAATAGTGCTTTCTATGCAGTCTTCTCTAGTAATTTCCTTGCTTCATAATCATTTGAAATAAAAACTATTATTTTTTCCCATTTTACAGTTGAGGAAATTGAAGTCTAGAAGAACTTGGTAAAGTACCCCAAGTAATCCAGAGGTGAAGCTGGATTTTTATCCTTGAGAAGCTTTGAAGAGTTCATGAATTTAATCAAAGCAGTATTGTCTTTATGTAAATTGATAAATAGATTTATAAATGTATTGATATATATTGAGATAGAGACATATCTAGATATATAACCCAAACCCCCCTGCTGTAATTGAGTCAGTCCAGACTCATGGCAACCCTACATAGCGTTTCTGAGTATGTAAATTTCTATGGAAGAAGACAGGCTCATCTTTCTCCCTAGGAGCAGCTGGTGGGTTTAAACCCCAAATCTTATAGTGAGCCACCCAGCATCTAGATATATAGATATATGGAGCAATCAGTTTATAGAAATATGAGGAATAGTAATTATTTAATAATTAAAAACGTATTCCACTTTCTAATTCTCCACGTGGAAAATATGTGTATTGTTTCTCTGAGATTTGATTTCTTCATGTCTAGAAAGAGAATATACTAGTTATTCAGTGCCATAGTGTTGATTCTGATTTAGAATGATACCATGTGCCCTTCACCTTCCTCCCTGCTTGGATTGTGTGTCTGCCTCCATGGGTGGCTCCATGTGAATGGCCAAACACCAGAGCCTTGGGAACCCTATTGTTCCTGACAAGCTTATGTCCTCTGGACTCTGACTTGGACCTGTGAGCTCTTTGCTTCCGCTTTACCTTTCTGCTTTATTGGACTGCGGTTGCATGAGTCTGCAAAGGACTTGACTTGCAAGGACCCATGCATTGGAATTGGCTATGAGTGTCAATGGTTTTGTTTCTTTAGACAACCCAGTGCAACACACAAAAGAAGCCTATCCACAGGTCTCAGGATATTGACTGTGATTGGTCAGCACCTCCACGTAATTGGCAGGCGAGTTTCATGAATCCTGGGATAGATTTCTATGGTCCAGTAGTGGTATGCATTCATCACTGTTCTTATGTTGCCTCTTTCAAAGTCATGTAATTATTCAGGGCACACAAATCCACTTATTAATCAGATCAAAAAGCAAAACAATTCATCTTGCTATTTAGAATGCAAGAAAAGCCATATTTATTATGTTTATTTTAATAGCTTTATCAGATTTGGAGATCTTGAGACACTAAAGAAAAATCTTACATCAGAGCAAATGCCCCGTTGAGTCAGGGCTTTAAAGCAGTCCCTTCCTGAAGTTTCTTTTCTGATGTGAGACTAAAATAGGATTCCTGCACTGACCCCCAGTGCACCTAGCATTTCAAGCAGCTCCTACCCATGTTGTCTTTTTGTGTGTGCACGTGTGTGGGGGGGGGTATTTGGGAGAGAGAGAAAGATATTTCTTCATTATACTCCTGTAGAACTTAATTATTTTGGAAGAATTTTTCTTTTAACTAGTAAATAATAGCCTTGAGAAAAATAGTTCAGATAGAAGGAGGAGAGAAATAACTAGCTGCCATTGAGTAGGCAGAATTATAGTGACCTCATATAGAACAGAATGAAATGTTTCTTGGTCATGAATCAAAATTTCTATCACATTTGAGTTCATAGTTTGAGCAGTTTTGCTAATCCATCTGATCACTAATGTTTGCATGCCCACTTGGACCCTTCTTCACAAAACCTCTCTGATGTCTCCTCAACCAACTTAACCCACCTGATGACTTGTAACAAACAAGATATTTGGACTATATTCTATTATGATACATAGATTGTCACTGACAGATTTTCTGAAGCAGGTGCCCGACCTTTCTTCCTAGACTGTCTCATTCAAGAAGCTCCAATGATCCATGGAGTCGTCCATGATGTATGACCCTACTAAGATTTGGCAGATTGATGGCATAGCTTTTGGCATATTGGACTAGGATTGAAACAATTGGTTTAAAGGTTATTTTTGCAAATGCTGTCTCTTATTAAATCTTCATTTTTTCCTCTTCCTTGGCAATCACTATTTGATTATTCGTTGTTTTTCCCCCTTTTATTACCAAGAACAAACCAACTATTTTACTGTTATCAGTGTTCAATTAAATATATATCATAAATTACCTGTCTTAAATAATAGGTCATAACATATCAAAATGACAAATGAAATAGTTGTACAGTGGCATAAAAGAGTTCTACTGTCTCAGCCCCTGCCTAGCCCTCCAAATTCACCATTCTGCTTCTTCTCTATTGTAAGATCAGATCGTAAGCTACTGTTCTAATGAACAGTGCCATTTAATGATACTGTGCTTTATTTAGGCAATTTTTCTTACCCAGAAATACCTATTATTACATTAAGGGTAGAGTTTTGTTTTGTTTTTCACTAATATTATCTGAACACTATTTATGGTACCTTGCATATCAATATTTAGTAAATGAATGAAGAAATTAATTCAGGTCAACAACCATACCTAAGAAACTTATTTATTTTCAAAACTGAAGTAATCGTCCCATATTCATCTTAAAATAATTATACATTACCTTACTTTAATTTGCATAGACTATTAATTGTATTTGTCTCACTGTGTTTGTTCTTACATTCTTGTCTCAGGCTGCATATTGCTTAAGGAAGGGTCCATGTCTTATTCATCTTCATATCTCATTGGCTTACATGGACCTAGAATGCATGCATATTAAACTCAATTTTGGCTTGCCTTCTAAGTAATTTATTTTTCTGTTTTCTGCTCAAAACTACACTGCTGTTTCTTGGAGCTGTGGTGGTGACCTAGTAGCCAGGTGGTAAGGTGCAGTATTGAGATGTTTGGTTCATAGTCTTCCTCGCTGGTCCTAATGTTCCATAACCACTTTTGACACTGAGGGATAGTTTCACCATCTGGGAGCAGTTCATCCCACCAGTATTCCAGAATGTTCATAGTATGATTTCTAGATACTGCTTTAATTCGTTGTTTTCAACATGCATTTAAATTGCATTCAAAGTATTTGTTGGATAGGATGTTTTCTGTTTTTAGAAATAATTTTTCAGTAAGTGTATGTAAAAGGAAAACCGAGGAGAAGTTTCTATGAAGTATGAAAATTCCTAAGCTACTTTTGCCTGCTGTTTATAATAGCATTACAAGTGGAAGATTAGGGACATATTTTCCTACATAGAATCAAAAGGTAAACTTTTCCTCAATAAATTATTTATTAGGTTTTATGACTCTTTTACTTTAAAAATGATTCGAGATAGCTTGTAACTAAAGCATATCAATAGAAGAGGTAAAGAGACTTTGAAAATTGCATACAGCATAGAAGACGAGGGTTCCAGGTGGCATAGTGATTACACGTTGTGCTGCCAACTGCAAGGTCAGCCGCTCAGAATCACCAGTGCTTCCTCAGGAAAAAGGAAGGTCTTCCTACCCCACTACATAGTTAGTCTTGGAAACGGGCAATTCTATCCTGTCCTACAGGCTGCCCATGAGTCGGCATGGACTGATGACAATGCGCTTTTATAGAAGATGATTACCCCGGGCGTTTGGAAGAGCAGGCAGCTGCAACTTATCTTTCAACTTAGTCGTTGTCTCTGCATTGTTATGGATCAGGAAAGAGGAGAAAATTAGAAGATGTACATGTGTTCTTAATCCATGCATCATTCATCTTTTCCTTCTCTCTCTCTCGTGGTTTTGCACATTTATTTTAAGGAGAGCGTCAGGTGGAACATAGCTATCACCTACTGTCTTGAACTTACTGACCTTATCAATCTACTTTCCAGCATTCATTATATTCTGCTGTGGCTACAAAAATAGTCATTTGGTGTCATCTTGAGCTTTTAAAACTCATACATACCCTGACACACATTACATAAAATGAATAAAATATTTTCAAAATCTGTATTTATATATTGACATATATTATTATATATTTTAGCAATAACATAGGTGGGACAAAGTCACTTCTCTTGTCATATGCCTCTTATTCTGGCACCCTGAGGACTCAGACTCTTGTCCATGGAGATAAGTGACTTGGCCAACTAGTTTTCAAATAACTAATAAAGCATATTCATGTGATGAGTAACTTTACTGTTCCCAGGGCTCTTTTTCAAAGTAAAAGAACCATATTTAAAATTAAAATCAGCACAGTATTGCCACTATTGTTTATTTTTTAATCAAAGGAAATATGATATTCTGTTGTTTTCTTTGTTCTGATTATGATGATATATAATTATAGTATACCAGCTTCTATTTCAATGTAATTATCTTTAAATTAATAAATGTTACCACATTATTTGTTATGCAATTTAAAAATAAATTTCATAACCAGAATCACAACTCCTCCATAACTATATAATTCAATAATATAAAATAGACTATCATTGCATAATTAAATATAAATAATTAAATATAATAAACCTGAAGGTAGACTATGGATTAATTTCACTTTAACTTTTATTTCTAGGCTGCTTTCCAAAAGACAACTTTCAAAGGATGGTTCCTTTTGTTTTGCTTTTTCTTGGAAGAGTTGTGGCTCTGGTATTAAGAGTCCTACTTCCATCATTCTTCATTATTTCTTCTGTCCCCCCATTCTGCCTGAAGCATGTGGATCTTCACAAGACAGATACAAAGGGCTGGTCTTCCCAAGAACAAATTGTGAAACAAATGGATTTTAAAATTGCACTGTGCCATGCAAGCCAGGAGATTCTAGAGGAGAGAAAAGTGCAATGAACTCCTCTGAAAACATGATTAAAATGGCATTTGGCCTCCATCGTGTGGGTTGCCATTAAATAGCTTAAGTGTGGTCTTATGATTTAAAAGAAGCCTTTAATCCAAACTTAAACTCAATTAACTGTATATACATCGCTGCAGATTATACATGCTTGGGAGAACGGGGAGTTAATGAAAACTAAGGGAATCGATGAGATGGATTGACATACTGGCTGCAACAATGGGCTTAAACCTATGTACTATTTATTGTGAGGACGGCACCGGACCCTGCAGCATTTTGCTCTGTTGTAAATTAGGTCGCTCGGAGTTGGAACTGATCAGATGGCACCTAACAACATCAACAGTGCTCTGGTTGTTATACACTGGGCTGCTGATCTCAAAGTCAGCTGTTGAAAACCACCAGCCACTCTGCAGGAGAAAGACAAGCTTTCTACTTCGGTAAAAACTCACAGTATTTGAAAATCAAAACCGGGTAGGGTCACTGTGAATCGCTGTTGACTTGATGACTGTGTTTGACTTGGGAGAACAACAGTAGCACAGTAGTATTTTAGAAAGCAATTGTTCATTTTCTCTTTGCAGAAAGTACCATATATATTCAAGTATAAGCTGACCCGAATATCAGCCGAGGCACCTAATTTTACCACAAAAGCACATAAAAAATGTGCTGAGAAACTCAGCTTATACACGAGTATTTACAATAATTAACCTTAAGAGTTAGACAATGTGGGAACAAATAGGAAGTGTTTTTGATTGCTGGTAGCCACCTGAGGAGCTCTGGCGGTGCAGTTGGGAAGGGCTCCACTATCAACTGAAATTTGGTGGTTTAACCTACCTGCTATGTAGAAACACCACCAACAACGTCAACCTACTTAGAGCTCTGTGGGGAAGAGATGAGGTAGGCAGTTTCTGTAAGGATTGGAAATGATAGGTCCCTAGGCCTCAGAATTGACTTGAAGGCAGTAGATCGTAGGTTGCTGCTATTGTGGTAGGTGCCCTTGATTCATCTCCAACCCAACATGCTTAACAGTTCTGTGGTGTCGTCTTCACAATTGTTCCTGTGCTTGAACCCATTGCTGCAGCCACAGTGCCACTCCATTGCCCTGAGGGCCTTTTTTTCACTGCTCTTGTGCTTTATCAAACTTGATGTTGCTCTCCAGGGACTGGTGTCTCCTAACAATATGTCTAAACTGTGCAAGAAGACCAGATCAGTTTTTCCTTTTTGCAGTCCATGGTATTTTCAATATTCTTCGAGAGCACCGCAATTCGATGCATTGATTCTTCTTTGTTCTCCTTAATTCAATGTCCAACTTTCACATGCAGGTCAGTAGGTAGGTAGTTAAGACTGGTTAAATTTTCAGGTATTATTAGTAGTAATATATTACATAAGGAACCCCTGGATGGGACAAGCATTTAAGCACTCGACTAGTAGTTGAAAGATTGGTGATCCCAGCCTACCTAGAAATGCCTTGGAAGAAAGCAACATGCTTCTGAAAAGCAGAAATATGGAGTTCTTTGTCCCACATACTTCTAGGGAGGGGGTTATTTTGGTCAATAAACCTACAGGTTGGGGCAAGGGGCTGGCACACCACATTCACACAGAAGCAAACCAAGAAGGGAAAAGAGAAAGGGATGGTCTAGGCCCCATATCGGCACACCAGACTTGGGAAATGACGTCCATGCATGTCACAAGCACAGAGAGGACCGGAGGGCTGACAAGATCTCAAAACATGTCCAAAAGGTCAGCGGACAGACCTGGTATTATGTACATTTACTCTCCTCATGTGAGTATCAAGATTATACTTAATAATGGTGTCTGGCAAAAAACATCAATGGGATGAGTAACAGAGATGATTATTAACTGCAAAGAGAAAAACAGGGACATTTTGGTGGAGAAGCCTGGCAGCCCCTTGATCAGGTCATCAAAGTTAACATGACCTGTAATGGGATCATAAACCTCTGGATAGCTTGCATTAAGAATGACAGCATATTTCTCTTGGAGGTTTGTCCACCCCAAAATTCACCAAAAAATCTAATAATGAGGAAACATCAGAAAAACTCAAAATATACAAACTAATTATCCTGTAATACTTGGAAAAAATTAGGGACACAAAAGACCAAGAAAGCTTGAGGAAGTGTGCCAGACGAAAGGAGGTTTAAGACGCATGGCGAGCTGGGGTTTATGTTTGCTCCGACTGGACAACTGGAATGTGTGTACAGAAGAGTTACTGTTTTGGTTGCTGTTAACTTCCACTGACGTGGTTTCCCACAGAAGAGAACCGTTGCACAACAACACAGTCCACTACAAGCCATATGGTTTTCACTGGTGGACTTTTGAAAACAGATCACCAGGCTTGTCTCCCTACCTTGTCTTAGCCTGGAACTGCTGCTGAAACCTGTCCAGCAGTTTAACAACATATATCCCTCCCATTGACAAACAGGTGGTGGCTGTGGTGGAGGGGCTGTAGAAGTGTTGATTCCTAAATTTGGATAGATGTGCTATGGTTATAGAAGGGAGAGGGGGAAAAAACTCAATTCTGATTGATAGCAACTTTACACAGCAGCATAGAAATGCCCTTGTGTGTATCTGAGAGTGAACTTGTTTATAGCAGAGATGATCTCATCTTTCTCCCTATAGAAGAAAAGGTCCTTACTGTTAGGAAATATACAGTGCATCATTTAGAGTTAAATACACATCATGTTTTCGATGTACTGTCATGGGTTCAGAAAAACATGTGTATGTGTCTTGGTTATATGAAGAGAGTGGACAAGATGATAGAAAGAAGTGATAAATGGAATGCAGTACCGTGTTTTCTTTTGAGAAATCTTGGGGAAATCAGGTAATTGGTGTTATTATATTTTACGGTAGATATGAAGTTACTAAGACGGAAAGTGAAAATGAAATGGGCCTAGTGAGAATGTCTACCTATATAATCAGAGGACAGGAAGTAGTAACTTTACAAACAAAACTTCCCTGTGCTTGAGGAAACATGGCATGACATTCAGGTTCTGCTTGTTTACAAGCAAAGTGTATGTGGAAATCAAAAGATTGCTTCCTCTTGGAATCATGGTAGGTCAGCTGGGTAGCTTATAGTTTTATTTTGAGCTGGCATACTAATTATTTTGAGTTATTTCCATGAAACTAATACTTTATGAATAACCTAAACAGGATACAGTTGTTGTTGTTTGCATTTAACTCTCTCGTTTAAAAAAAAAAGTTTGTGGAATTGGAACAATTTGAAAAAAAAGAAATAACAGTGAACATATTACTGAAACTTCATTAAACCACTTTAATTTCTTAATAAATTTTGTTTTATTTATTTATTGCTCTGGAAAATTTTGCTCAGAGTTGCCAAACTCATGTATTCAATTGAATACCTTTTAAATAGCGTGAACTCTATAAAGACATTCCATTTTTCCCCAGGAGATACATCGTTTTTCAAGTACATTTTTTAGGTTATAAAATAAGAGGTTCAAAATAGAATTTGTAGTGGTTATTCTCTGGCTGAAAACTCCAAGAACAGCTGTTTCTTACAGACTTTTGAATATTTGTTTTGTAATATTGGAGGTAGATTTAGTTAGTAATGGGCTTAATATTGACCTTTCCTGCCACACTACCTGTGGGCATCAGACTAACATGATAAAATGGCCACTAGCTGGGGCATCCCTTTGTTTACGGGCTTGGGTGCTTGCCATAGCTTTAAATATAATAGCCAGTCTCCAATCCAGAATGACTGAAGCGGAACACTGAAACGGAGTGCATAAGAGTCTGTTAGAGTCATTTTGTGTGTGTTTATTTTAGGCTTATATTGCTTCTTGTTTTCTGATTGAATTCATGCTAGCCCCTTTTATGACCATTATTGCAATTGCATTATCGCAGCCCTACATCCTTGAGAGTCATTTTCAAATTAAATATACGAAGCTTTGACAAACTTGAGAATCACAGGAATGCTTACCTGTTTTATGCTGAATACAGTGGAATCATTGTCCAAGGTTGCAGAACTAGAGAACAGTAAAGTCAGGGTTGACACACACACATATTCCTAATTTCTATTCTTTTTTCTAATTTCTATTCTTGATTTCCATCTCAAATATAGACCCATTTTTTTCCCAGTAAGTAATACAACAGAGCACACTGACCTACATTTCACGAGAAGGTACGGTGAAGAAAGACTGTGGTTGAAGTAATGGTTTGCATACAGTCCCTGAGGGAATTAGATCAACACGTAGATGGAGGGGAGCTGGATACAAAAGCATTATATTTGGTATTTACATAGTCTCAGCAAGAACTTAGAGCATGGACTAAAAATCATCCCTGAACACAAAAACTTCAAGGTACCTTCTTGGCTGAGCATGTAACCTGCGGGAGTTTATTGAAAGGATGGGAGAGTGGGAGGTGGGGAAAGAAAGTGGTGTTTGCAAACCCAGGGACAAGGGAGCAACAAGTCATCCAAAATCGTTGGTGAGGAGACTGTAGGAGGCCTGGTAGGGCTTGATCAAGGGCAATGTAACTGTGAGGGGAATTACTGAAACCTAAATGACGGCTGAATATGATAGTGGGACAAGAGGAAAGTCAACAGAAATAGAGGAAAGAACTAGGCGGCCATGGTCCTTTACAGAGGTCTAAATGCAGGCATATGGATATATAAATATACTTATATATGATGATGGGGAAAATAGATCTATGTGCATATATTTAAAGGTTTAGTATTAAGGTTGCAGATGGACATTGGGCCTCTACTCAAGTACTCCCTCAATGCAAGAACACTTTGATCCATTAGACTGGCATCTCATGATGCTCACATTCCCAACATGATCACTAAAGACAAAGTACGTGCATAAGCAAATGTGATGAAGAAAGCTGATGGTGCCCATCTATCAAAAGATATATCATCTGGGGTCTTAAAGGCTTGAAGAAAATCAAACAGCCATCTAGCTGAGAAGCAACAAAGCCCACATGGAAAAAGCACACCAGTCTGTGTGATCATGAGGTATCAATAGGATCAGATTCAGGCATCAAAGAACAAAAATTCTTATCATTGTGAATAAGGGGGGAGTGCAGAGTGGGGACCCAAAGTCCATCTGTAGGCAACTGGACATCCCCTTACAGAAGGATTGTGTGGAGGAGACGAGCCAGTCAGGGTGCAGTGTAGCAATGATGAAACATACAACTTTCCTCTAGTTCTTTAATGCTTCACCACCCCCACTATCATGATCCCAATTCTACCTTACAAATCTGGCTATACCAGAGGGTGGACACTGGTACAGATAGGAACTTGAAATCCAGGATGATTGATCCCTCTAGGACCAGTGGTGAGAGTGGTGAGAGTGGTAGAGGGAGGTTGGGGTAGAGAGGGGGAACCAATAACAAGGATCTACATATAACCTCCTCCCTGGGGTATGGACAACAGAAAAGTGGGTAAAGGGAGACATTGGACAGCGTAAGACATGAAAAAATAATAATAATTTATAAATTATCAAAAGTTTATGGGGGAGGGAGAGAAAATGAGGAACTGATACCAAGCACTCAAGTAGAAAGCAAATATTTTGAGAATGATGATTACAACAAATGTGCAAATGTGCTTGACACAATGGATGTATGTATGGACTGTGATAAGAGTTGTACGAGCCCCCAATAAAATGGTTTAAAAAAAAGGAATGCAGATAACCCACAAGTTTTTGGCAAAGACTGATTGAAGCCGCATTCACTGGATAGATAACAACATTAAGTTTAAGTGAGTTTTCTACAAATGATAAAAGATGCGCATGTTGCGTCATGGTGGTTGCTTCTGATGGAGGTAGGGTCATAAAATCATCTTCACACCCCATGCTGTCAAGTAGTACATTGACCTCAAATCAGAAATGTCAAATAAATTTTGATCATGGAATATCTCAGCCATCTCAAATTTATTTAACTACATCTCTGATTAGATCAAGGGTTATAGCCTTCAGTATGAATTGAAATTCAATATAGAAAAGACAAAAATCCTCACAACTGGCCCATTGTGAGAAATGAAGAAAAGGTTAAAGTTGTTAAGGATTTTGTTTTGCTTGGATCAACAATCAATGCTCATGGAAGCAGTAGTCAAGAGATCAAAGATGTATTAGATAAATCTGCTGCACAAAACTTCTATAGAGTGTTGAAAAGTAAGAACTTTACTTTGAAGACTAGCATATGCCTAACTAACCCAAGGCATAATAGTTTTCAGTCTCCTCAAATGCACGTGAAAGTGTGATATTGAGTAAGGAAGACAGAAGAATTGATGCCTGTTAAGTCGTGGTGTTAGAGAAAAATATGAACTGCTCATTGGACAAACTGCTCTTTCTAGAATGAAGTACAGCCAGAGTACTTCTTAGAGGCAAGGATGGGGAGACTTAGTCTTCCATAGTTTGAACATATTGTCAGGGGAGACCACTTCCTAGGGAGGAGAGTCCTCAAGGATTGTCACTGGCTGCCACAATGTGCTTGGGCACTGCACCAACTGGGAGGATGGCAAGGAGCAAACATGGTTTTGTCCTGTTGTCCATACGGTGGCTCTGGGTGGAAACTACTCAACAACACCTGCAAAGATGTAAGTTCAATTCTCATTTTGTTCTCATGTGACTCCGTCTGCAAGAAGTCCATAACTAGCTTTCCTGTAGTGAAAATTGGAAAACTTTATGACTTGTCTATATAACTCTATCAACATATTCTTAGCTTTTTTTCTTTTTTCATTACGAACTCCAACAGCTCCCTCAGAAACGTTTTTCTCCAGCCCTATATCCTCAATGATCTGGTTACTAAATGCTGGTCCCTGGCATACTACTTATTTTCTTCATCAGATTATTAATATAAGCACAGTACTGTGCACAAAGGACATAGGCTGTTGATTCTCTGTAACTTATGAGGGTTTCTGAGGCGCTCTTCCACTGAGTAATAGTATATGACCAAACCAAAAACCAGACTTAGTGCTGTAACTCTCCGTGGGAGTAGAAAACCCCATCTTTCTTGCATGGAGCAACTGGCAGTTTCAAACTATTGACCTAGGAGTTAGCAGCCAAATGCATAATCATCACACCACCAAGGCTCCTGTACTCTATGATAAATACTAGTTATTTCTTTGTGTTATATTTCTGTTGCTGTTGTTGTTTTTAATCATAGAGTTACCGAGTTTATCATTCCGTTTCTCTTTATTGCCATACTACAGCCAGTTGCTCTCAAGTCAACGTTGAATCATGGTGACCACATTTGTGTTAATGTATAATTATCTATATAGAAATTTCAAGGTCTGATTTTTGAGAAATAGATCATCGTGCCTTTCTCCTGAGGAGTTTGGTTGGCTCAAACCTCCAATCCCCTACTATACTTCTGTAGAGAAAAGTGGACACGTTTCAAACAGATATGCAGCAGCAACAACAAAATGCATGTGTATGTGAGTTCACCTCATTGTGAGATTGTACAAAGGGTAATGGTGTTGAGGATTTTGATCACACTACATCATTTTTTGCTTCTTGGAAATCCAAAAGGCACCAAGATTCCTAACCAGGAGTCGCCGAAGCCCAGCAGCGATGTTTCAGATTGCGAGCATCACCTTGAAGCTGGGCCCTCTGAAAATTAAACAGAAGATGCGTGAGAATGTGATCTCCTCCATAAAGAACTGCTGAGAGGCACGCCATTATTCTTGAAATTGTGTAGCATATGAAGATGTGGCAGCACACGTATGATGTGAAGAACTTGGTTCCAATCTCCTCTCCCACCGGTAAATGAATACACCCAGAAAGATATGCGACTCTTTGATTCAATGGACTTAAAAATTCTGTTTATTAAGAACAAGTGGTTTGTTGTTGTTGTTGTTCTTTCTGATTACTGACTGACTATATAAAATGAATTGGGAAATCTGAAAAGATTTCTTGTGGTAATATTGCACCCTTTTGTCTCTGACATCAGCCTCCTTGAATGTTGATATAATTGTAAATAATGTCAAACTTAATTTTCCAGCAAGTATTATTCACAAGTGTCTGCAATCGTTCTGCCATTGCCATCATCTCTGTGGACCTTTTTGCTTTTGTCGGAATATAATTGTGAAGAGTCCATGACAGTTAGTTACATTTTGTGAAATGTAGCACAGAGCCACAATGATATTTGAGCACAGAGTCAGTAGTTTATGTGTGAATGAATATATCCGTGTGGAAAAAAAAAAGAAGAAGAGGAAGAAGATGAAGAGCCAGATTGTTGAGTATGGCGAGACTCGTCTCACATACTGTAGACATGTTGTCCGGAGCGTCACTGCCAATGAGTCCATGCTGACTCATAGTAACCCTATAGTACAAGGTAGTACTGCACCTCTGGGTTTCTGGGGCTGTGACTCTGCAGGAGTAGAAGCTCCGCCTTTCTCCTGAGTAGAACAGAGGGGCAGTGAAAAAGAGGAAGACACTCGACAATATTGATGTGCTGGCTGTCACAGTGTTTTCTTCTGTTCTCCATAGGGTCGTTGTCACCTAACACCACCACCAGCAACATAGGGTATCCTGGGCAAGGCTTCCTGGCACCGTGGCTAAGGGCTTAGCTGCTAACAAAAATATAACAGTGGGAGCAGAGAAATTAATGAAAGAGGGAGGATGTGGCAACTGGATTCTGTCAGGATCCCCGCCTTGAAATGCTGTGGGGCAGTGACCCTCTGTCCAGTATGGTCTCTATGCATGTGAATGTACTAGAAAAAGCAATGGTAGTGATAGTCTGTGCCTACCTTGAAATATAAAGCTTTAATAGAAAAGTACTATCGTCTTATAATCCCATTTCCCCCAGTTTGAAACCCCATTGGTATTACTGAGCAAGGAATGCATAGCAGGAAAAATGATGATTGAAAGAGGAGTGAAAGAAGCAGTGCAAAGAAGGATGTCTAGCTATACAATATACTAGAATAGGCAAATTCATAGAGATAGAATGCAGGTAATCAATTCATTTGGGTAGGATGTCGATTAGGAGGTGGTTGTGTAAGCCTGCATGGCAGTTACACAATCATGTGAACTTGCGAAGGGTGGAGTCTAGCCTGTCAATCAGGTTGGTCACAGCTTGATGACCTCATTTGGAGGCACAACAGATATAAATAGCTCACTGGAGGCCAGACACACTCACTCCCTGCGAGATATACCTGCTGTTAAGCCACATGGAGCCACATGCTGATGGAGCCAGAGTCCTGAAACTGGAAGAGCCACATGGAGACTGACACCAGTGCTGAGAGGCTTCCACCACCACTGGATCCACAAGACTTTCCACCCACTGGCCTGTGATCTTTCTTCCCACATTCGGCATCATTGCATGTGCTGTGTGAGTCTGAAAAAGAATTTATAGACTGGTAATGGCCATAAGGGATACTATCAGACTATGGATTTGATCTGGACTGGTCTGGTATATTTTCTTAATGTACAATTACTCTTTATATAAAGCTCTTTCCTATATATATGTGTGTGTATATCTATGAATTTGGTTTTTAAGTCTACCCATACTTACAGAGGCTGGGTTGTTTAAAGAAAAAAATCCAGTGACAATCATATATATATGTGAAAAAGCTTGATATCAAGAGGTGATTATACATCAAGAAGGCATCCTATCCCAGTCCACTTCAAATCCATGAGTCAAATGCTCGTACAAAGCCCCTCTTCTGACTCACGTATCTTCAGGCTGGTGATGGAGAAACACGAAGCAGGGAGATTGAGGCCTCTGGGTACAGTCTTGTGGATTTGAATTGGTGGAAATGTGGCAGGGCTCTAATGGCCCTCAGGGTCTGGACGATGCCCACATGAGGCCACCTTTTGAGGCACGTAGAGCTGCAGGATGCAGGAAAGCAGAATGGCGGAAAGAGAGCCTTTCCCAGAGTTCCTTCTTCACTCATACAAAGGCCACGCCCCTCAGGGAGGTGTCATCAAGCTACGACTTAATTGAAAGGTTTGACTCCAACCCTAGTCATGAGTGTCTAGTTGACATAAATTCAACCAACTACCAGAATATTCTCTATCTTGAACGGATTGGTAGGTGAAGTTTCCACTATGAGATATGCATTTTGTTGTTCGCTGGTTCCAACATATTAACACTGTAAATTGCACATCAATGAAAATATATTTAGACTGTTCAGATTTCAGGCATTTATGTTTCAAAGACAACGCTTTTGTGTTCGGGTGTATAGCCACATGCCCCTGTGTGAATGTGCATATACACACACAGGGACACATTATACATACCTGGTAACTGAGGTTCCCTGTTAAATCATCTCAGAGTATGAAAGGACAATAAGCAACAAGGTAGATTTGTAATACAGTTTTCTTCTGAAATATCTTCTCAGTAATTATGTTCTAAATTAATTTTCTGAAACTAGAGGGAAATTCACTTTTCTTTTTCTGTCCAAAATGCCTTAAATTTGGCTTGGTGTGCGCGTGCGCGCGTGCACACACACATTTTCATCCCAGGAGTTCAGACTGGACAGGTACAAGCCAGGTGCTCGTTTAAAACGATATTGTGATCCTTTTGAAATGGCTGCACTTGAGGAGCGCGGACTCCCGTGACGCCATAACAAACCCAGTTTGGGCAAAGGCAGGACTAACTTTAAAACTCCAGTGTTGTGTCTGGTGCTTTTTTTCTTGTTCTTCTTATTAACCTCTGCTAGAACTCGGCTGTGCTTGTCACACATAAATCAGAGGATTGTGAAAGAACTAGTCAAAGTGGCTGCTTCCTTCTAAGGCTGTAATTTGGCTTCATGCATAATTAATTATTAGACCAGTATGGCATCAGCTCCCCAGAACCCGCTATAAATGTGAAAGCCTCACCTTATCGGTTACAATCTTAGCCGCCACAGTAATGCAATTCTTACCATTTAGTGCTCTGTTGAATGATGGGGGGGCTTGAGATATTCAACCCATGACACCTTTTGAACTAAAATGTGAAATAAAGGAGGTTTTGTTTGGTTTACCGGTGACTAGATTTGACATTCAGTGTAAGGAAGCACATGTGAACTGCATTGAAGGTTTGATTTGAGAGAAGGGTGGGATTGTTTCATAGAGGCTGAAGCAAATAGCAGGACATACAAAAGACTGATTGAAGAAACCTGTCTCAAAGTAAGGCTTTGGAACCTCTGAGTCTCTGCTGCTGTGAAGGAGGAAATGGATCATGCACCATGGATTGAAGTTGTGCTAAAGATAAGGTCAGTATTTGTTGAAAGCAGACATCCGATATAGCGAGTATTCTGGTTTTTCAGGATGGAATTACAGCTCTCGCATTCTTCAAGGCACGCAGAACTAAAACTGTATGGTCCTGCTTTGTTTTCTGCTTGGGTACTTGATGAAGGCTTTAATACTTGATGAAGCCTCCCAGTCCTATCTGTTTCGCTCTTTAATATATAATGCCATTTTATTTTGAAGCCTTATGCAAAAGAATATATGCATTTAAATTTTGTACCCTTTTGTGAACACAAAATTAGTCTAATTATCCATGGAAGATTTTTATATCAATTTTTGAATATTTAGGAATTATGCTCTTAAGATATGCTCACATGACTACTGAATTGACTGCAATCCTTTAATTAAAGTTACAAATGCCAAATTGCTCAGCATTGCCATTCAAAGGAGGAAGAAACACTGAAGCTCTGATCTACCCAATGACTGTGAAGTGGTAGATTTTGCCATATAAATCCTAATAATAGATGTTGTGGCTTAGTGTGCTAAAATAAATGTGTGTGCTTCACTGGCTTAGACGTTTTGTTTCAGAAATGATTATTTTGGCAAATCTCTGCAAACTTTTATGGGTAGAAATAGCAGTGACTGTAGTATGTTGAACATACTACAGTGATTCTAATGCTACGGGACTATAATTCAATAGGTATTAATTGTAACAAATAATTGTATGTGGTTGGTTCTGGTGTCAGGAATATAGGACAGAGACTTACTCGATACATAGGCTCAAGGTGAAAATAACCTGGGGGATAATGAGACCTTGATTAGTGTCTTTGGCTTCTCTATGGAGTAACCATTTTTAATGAATTGTCAAGTCAAATTTTTGCTTGAAATCTATAAGGCATTAAAATGGTGAAAAAAGAGATTGCTTTTAAATTAGGGCAGAGAATCCAGGTGTGACATGTAGCACTTCAAAGTAAGATCACATCAAACATTTTGAAAACTCTTACACTCTGCACATTTGTTTGAACAATAGCATATGAAATAGGGATTTTTTCAAAAGAAAGAGATGAGGCAACATCAAAACAAACAAAGATATAGAAAATGTCACTTTAGGAGGTGAATTTATTTATAAATAAATAAATTGCTTGAGGATGTGAAATTCAGGACAGATATAGACAAATAATTACAATTGGATGAAAAGTATTTTGTTGCGCACATAACACTGTTAAGAGACCCATTAAAACTACTGAGCAGTATTTAAAAAATAAGAAACAAATGCATATGTTTCTGACTCTAGTTTTCTTTATGAAAAAGTTTATTTCATTGTATTATGGGGTAGAGTCCAGTATATCGTAGATACTACACTATATTGTATTATATCATATTAAGGGGTGAGGACCAGTTTATAGGGCTCACTATGAATAAGTTTGTTAAGGATGTGTAAATGATCACATTTTTTATCCCATTAAAACAAATTACTGTTCATAACTGAAGTATTTCTAAGATCTACTTTGTGGCCCAAGATGCTAAGTAGTTCCACAAGGCCTGTAAAAATAGAATTTATCTGGATTTGACCAAAAATTACAGCTCATTTCCTTTTAGTTTTGCTAATACAATTTGACTCTCCATCTTCAGCTTTACCATCTATTTGCACTGTCCATTTGAATTGTAGGATGTAGCTCACTAACACAAAAAACAAAAAAACTCACTGCCATTGAGTCTATGCTTATTCATAGAGGCCCTAGAGAACAAGGTAGCACCGTCTCTATGGATTTCTGAGAGTGTAACTCTTTATGGGAGTAGAAAACCTCATCTTTCTCCCACAGAGCTGCTGGGGGTTTCAACCTCTGAACTGGTGGTTGGCAGTGGCTAGAACTCCTTTAGGCCTTTTCCAATTTACCTAAGTATTAAAAATTAGCTAACTCAAAGGCAGTAAATTTAATATCTTTAATATAACATTCTAGATACAATGGGCAATGTCAACATTTTTTAAGAAAGCAATACTCAGAAGACATCCTCTGACCTAACCAAGGTATTAAATAAGAACTCCTTGAACTGAGAGGGGGAACAAATATCCGATTTGTTGCAACCTCTAATTCTCTTGCATTGGTTTTCCGGGTGTCATTTTCAGTTCTGATTTGCCCTTGCTCTGAGTTAGTCTCTGGACTTCCCATCACTGACCACTCTTAAGCCATGATAAGCTTTTAAGCTTGTTCACTTGTGGTACCTCATCCACATCCACTTTCTTCAAGACATTTTTACGCAGGTTTAGGCTTTTTTTGAAACTGTCGTTTCCAGAGTGTGAGCGTGTACAGGATGAAATTATTTTTCCATGTGAATTTCTTAGGCTCCATTTGTGTGCTCAGCCTCAAGCGAAACAGAGCTTTTTGCTGCTTTTACGAAAGCAAACTCTGCCCCTCGCTAGCTATCCACAAGCAGCATAGTTGTCCAAACTCATTTGCAACTGAATATGATGCTTCCTATTTCATTTGATTATTATAAGACTTGAACAAGTAATGCTTGTCAGTTGCCTCGAATATAGTAAATGCTTGATCAAGGTCTGAAGGCAGTTTTCTGTTATTCCAGGGAAGTTTATGCGTTTTTCCAACTCCACTGCAATTAATTGCATTTTGGAGTTATGTACGAAATTGGTTTATTTTATGGATTCAAAATGATATAAACCACGATTCTTGCTTGAATGTAGATTTATTTCAGTGCAGAGTAAAACCAGTGGTGTCTGTAATCCCCAGCTCACCACACAAACATCCTGTGGTCGGGAAGTCCTTGTGAAAAATGTAACCTCCCATTTTTCTTCAAGTAAAATCGATGATGGAAGTGATTTCATTACTTATAAAGTATATCATGGAGAAACGTAATTGTGGGCGGCATAGAATATAATTTACGGCAAGCCAGCTAACTAAGACTAATTATGGGGTTATATCTTTCCAGAAATATTTACGTTAGCGAGCTCCTAAAGGTTAAGATGTGTCCTATAGGCGTTTTTAGGTTCTCTGCTTGCGGTCAGCACTCGCTTCTTTCCCAGCCGTAGCTTCTTTCTGTAGGGAGCCTTCCTGCCTGATCCTGCACCGCAATCATGTTTTGCTCCTTTAATAATTTCCACTGCAAACCTTTCAGAAAAGCATTTTTGTAGTTTTTGGAAATTTTATTCCTTATTTGTTTGTTTGTTTATGTCCTTTTCCCCTCCCCTTTTACACTTCTTTACAAAATTTGGGATTGCATTTTTCCCATTAAGCTCTCCACCTGCCCACTTATAATACTCCTCTGCTTGTATTTCTAAAGTGCTCTCTAAGTAAGTAAAACAATTCTGTTCATAAATCCTGATTCAGTAGAGCAAATGAATGAATGTAAAATGGTGTAGCAATGTAATAGCTTTTTTGAAAATATTTATCTTTTCAATGTTACTTTATCTGGATTTTGATCTAAAATCTAACTAATATAAAAATAAAATATTTGATGAGGTTTTGTGCCCATACCAAAGAAAAGTAACTTTGTGATGACTTTGATTCGAATTGTTCAATGACTGCTTTTGACGAGGCAGTGAATCATGAGTGTGCTCCTCTAGCCTGTCTCTAACTCCCAGCAAACTACCTTTCCCTGCATGGGGATGGTAGAAAGTAGGGAGAGATACTGGTAAAATTCACCCATGAGTAATTGTCATTGAATATACATTTTTCTTTTATGTGGTACATGATAAGATTAATACTGCTCTATATTCATATTTACAAATCTCAGTTTGAAATGATTGATTCCTTTGGATGACACCATTATATTCTTTTCCTAGGGTAGTTCATTGTGAGTTAGTGGGGCAATTAGCAAAGAGAAGAGCAATGGTAGGTATTTATTTAATACTATTTTGGCTCCACTTTCTACCTTTAAAGTATGTAAAGCAAATATTGAAATTTTGCTTAGCAAGTGTTATAGTATCACGTTATTCTATAGAGATGCTCAAATCACAATGAAGCTTTTTAGGAGAATATGAAGAGTGTCTTAGTTAAATTGTTTGGATATCAAATTCTAATTTGGAAAATGACCTTAGAGATCATTTAGTTCATTGCCTAAGTGGGATCCAGGTTCCAGGAGCTTCTCAAGGTCATGGAGCCTGTTTGTGATGGAGTCAGCTACAGCAATCAGGTCTCCTGACTTCTTTATCATGTCCCTTAGCGCACCTTATTTCCTCTGAGTCAGATCGATGAACTGCTCTCTGCTGACATTCAGAAGTCTCTCCGGTATTTGCAGATAATGAAGCATAGTAACTATGGTGGAATATCACCCCAGAAGTTAAGAAAACTAAAGATATTTTCACTTTAATAAGTTTCCTGTATAAAAATTCATAATTTATAACTTTCTTTTTGTGAAATAGTAGTATATTTCTAATATTTCCTACTCTTCTCTTGTGGAATGAGGTTTGGCAGGAAACCCAGTAACTCAGGGGAAGGAAGGCAAACAAGAAAGGCGAGTGAATTATTTCATTCTTAGAATGAGCGGGGCTCCTCATTTGATATTTTCTTCAGCGACCTCAAATCCGTTCTTTCTGTAGGTAGTCCCAGTTTGCTCTTCAGGTAGACTGCCCAGCTATACAGAGGTTCAAACTCCTACCGCTCAAGAGTGGCTGTTAGTTCACCACAGTGTGTTGCCAGGTAAACTTTAATGGAGAGCTCAAGATATTTAATATTCCAATAAGACAGAAGCAATTTTGTTAGTCAGGAAAATCATGCCTGGATTTTGAATATTTCTAACAATGGTTGGGCTTGGAATTTAGCATATATTTGAGCCCCTTTTGGGGTTCAGTCCATCTGCTGCACTGTTACCTACTACCACAGAACAGGACAAAGACGAGGTCTATGGCATGTGCTCAGCTACACCTGCACTTGAGCAGCTAGGTGGGTTTCCTTGGACTAACTGATCAAGACAGCAGAGTTGTGGGCACTGCCTTGCTTGGGCAGCTGCCCCTTTCTTCTGGGAGGGTGCCCTCAAACCCTCCTTGCAGCTGAATTCCATAGAGGTTTATCCTGACCTAAACATGTAGTCTAAGGGCTAAGTTCCCTTCCCATTGCTGCTTGCTAGACCTTCCACTCGGAGATCGAGGCTCCACCTGAGGGCTTCAGCAGAATGGAAATTGACCAAATCACAGCGGTGGAAAGGAACGGTGGAACCAAAGCTGAGTTTTTGTCGTCAATTTTCCTCTTCCAGGTCTGTTTTTAAATCAGGCCTTACACCCACTGGTTTCTGGGAGAATGAAATGGCAGCAGTTCTCACCTTCATCATGATTGAAGGAACATTAGTGGGACTAAATGGGCCTAGACTATGGTGTTAGAATCCATGTTTCAGCAGTGGACTTGGGGGTATAGTACAGTATAGCTAGTTACTCTTTCAACTGCCAACCCTAAGCCAGCAATTAGACTCAGCCAGCTCCTCCTCTGGAGGAACATGGGACTGTCTGCTATGATAGAGGACACCGCCTCAGAAACAGGGAATTAGCCTTACTGGATGTTAGTGGGTTAGGTTTGGATTTGGGGTATAGTACGTAAGAAGAAATCCTGATGGTGCTGCGGCTAAAACATCAGGCTGCTAAAAATAAAGTCAGCAGTTCAAACTCACACATCATCTACTCCCATAAAGATCTCTAGTCTTGAAAATGCCATTTAGGGCAGCTCCGAGTTGGAATAGGAATCCTGCTGGCTGGTGCAGTGGATTACCCATTGGGCGGTTAACCATAGGCTTGGCAGTTTGCTCCTTAGGAGAGTAGGGCTTTCTGCACCCATAACGATTGACCATCTCGGAAACCTGCAAAAGCATTTTTACACTGTCATATAGGCTCAGTAGGAATCAGAATTAACTCAATGGCAGTGAACTGACTGATGAGTTAGAATAGATTTGATGCCAGTGGATTCCCTTTTAGTTATAGCTTATGAATAAGTCAATCTTATGCATTATTATAAATTGGTGTGAATGCATTGATAACTTATTTACTTTTTCATTGAAGCATATGTTATAGATGTGTGTATTCATACTTATATTCATACTATATAATCTTACATGCATATATATGTAATCTATATAATCAGAGCACTTTTCTAAATACCTCTTTACCACTTTAAACCAGGATTACCCTGGGTTTTCCCTAATATTCCTGTCCACTGTTTCTCTTTATAAACACAAACCACTCATCTCCTAGTAGATCCCATGATATCATCTCAAAATAGGAAATTACACAAATAGAGAGCACCCATTATAAGATATTTTTCAAATTTCTGAAAAATCACAATAATGTACCCTACCTGACACTTGTTAAATATCTGTGAATAAGAGTCAACTTTTAATTTATATTATTCCACTTAGATAAAAATAACTGCTATTTAAATTCATGAAAAATATTTGATTAGATGGAATGGTGATACTACATCTGATAAAATTCCTCAGAGCGAACATCTTTGCTACCTATTATGTATCAGCAATGGCCATTTTAAAGGAAGGTCTATGGTAGATATAAGATTATAAAAATAGATAGGAGTTGATTTCTCTAATGCTACTGGAGAAACCATTCTGGTAATTTACTATTACCGCTGTAATGAATTACCACAAATTTAGCAGCTTATGACAACACCCAGCTAAGGAGCTTCATGGATCCAAGTAAGACATTTCACAGTGAAGTTGAACTCAAACGATTGACAGACACATTAAAAAGAAGTCTCTAGAATTCTAGGGGGAAATGTAGGCGCACATGATCAAACGCTTTTTAACTGAAAAGTTGAGAGTTTGAGTGTACTCAGTGTTGCTTCAGGAAAAGAGGCTTGGGTACATCCTTCTGAAAGGACACAATCACTGAGATCGTTTGGAGCGTAATTCCAGTTGGACACATGGGGTCATGATGGGTGGAATTGACTTGATGGCATCTAGTTTAGGGGAAAATATGCTTTGAACTTTATTCAGATTGTTGGCAGAATTCAGTTACATGTGACTGATTGTAGAATTGAGGATCCAGCTTCCTACTGGCTGTTAGCTGGAGGCTGTGCTAACTTCTATGTCTGCCCACACACTCTGCTTTGTTTCCCTCTTCAAAGTCAGCAATAACAGTGGAGTTTCCATCATACCTCTCACTCACTTCACCTTCAGACTCATCTATCCTGCCTTATCTTCTACCTTTCTCTTTTGCTTCTGAGGACTCAGAATCAGTCAAGTGCTTCTATTGGCTCCACTTGGCCAATCCAGAAGGATCACCCTATCTTAGAACTCTGTTAATAATTGTTTTTGCATTGTGCAAAAAAGGATGAAGAAGAGGAAGAATGCACTTTTGAGTTGACTAAGTGCCTTCACACTTACCATCTTCCATTATCATGGCATCTCTTTGAGAGTCGGCTAGTTTTCATCGTTTCATGGATCAGGAAAGGAAGACACATAACCTGAGAGTATTTTTCTTAGATGCCTTAAATTTAGAATTTAAAATATATTAGTTTCAGTATACAGAACATCTGTTGGTTCTTAATCTAATAAAAGAAAACCAGACCCTTATTTGATTCTGTCTGCTGTTTTATTTGTATAATTATCTTATTTTTTCCTTATTTATTCCTGATTTGTGAATCCTAACAGATTACAAGCAAATTTCAGGGCTGGGGCAGAGATTGTTGGGACAGGGTGAATATGCCTAGATTAAGAAGCCTAGCTCATTGCTAGTATTGTTGTTTGGTACCATTGAGTTGAATTGGGCTTATGGACACCTTATGTACAACAGAGTGGACTTGTGTCTGGTCCTATACCTTCTTGAAAATTACCAGCATGTTTGAGTTCATGATTTTGACTACTGTTAATCCGTTAAGCCCAAGGTCTCCCAAGGTCTTGCTGGCCCATTTCTGCTCTGGAGCAAAAAAAAAATAAAAATCCTCCTCCAATGATGCTCTTGGCTGAGGATGTGTCTAAGGGAAGAGTCTGTGTTCTGTGACCCATAAAGTTTTCATTTTCTGATTTTCAGAGGTAGATCATTAGATCTTTCTTTTTAGTCTGTCTTAGTCTGGAAGGTCAACTAAAACTTGTCCAGCATCTGTAACCCTTTTGATATTTGCAGTTCTGGGGCATAACTTCCAGCATCAGCGCTTCCAGAAAGGATAAATTATTAGGCAAGTGGTAGTTACTATAGTTTCATATACAAGTGTTTATATAACTTTTTTTTAAATTGAAAGTGTCTAAAAGTAATTAGCACACCTGGTTCACAGCTTTCTAATTTACCCCCACTAAAGGCAATCGGAAGAAGTAGCTGATTCCATGGGTAGAATACAGAAAGTACCAGATGACGTTGGAGCATCTTTGGTGACTATAAATAAAATGCTCAGGAAGGTGGTACAAGTAAGATGAAGACTACCCCATGGCAAAGTTGATAAATGAAGACTACCCCATGGCAAAGTTGATAAATGAAGACTACCCCATGGCAAAGTTGATAAATGAGAGATATCCAATACTTATCACAGGAGAGATATCCAATACTTATCACACTTAGCTCGAATTTTGTATTGTAGTTCACAGAGTATAAGTACCCACTATCTCATACAGACTTAAATAAATAATTGAACAGATAAATGAGAAATATGAGACCATTCTTCCTGACAGAAAAAAATCCACCTAATAAATGTATATGAAAAGAAATAGAAAATCATTATTAGAAAACCATATATGAAAATTGCTACAAGAAAGAATGTTAAAATTAGTGGATAGAAGATTAAAGGGAAATGAACATTCATTCAATAGTCTAAAGCTGTCTTTCATAAGATAGAGTGAAGTACAAAGGGGAAAATGATAACGTTACAGTGAAAAAACTCCAGCATAGATCACTTTGAGTGATCAAGATTTATATCACTAGGGAGGAGATATTTAAATTATGTTGCCAATGAGTTGCTTCTGACTCATTTTTTGTGCCCTTGAGTAGAACTTCTCCATTGTGTTTATTGGCTTTAATCCTTTAAACAAACAAACAGATCACTAGAACTTTCTTTCAAAGTGTCACTGACTTTTAGTTTAATGGAGTGTAAATTGTACCAGCATCAAATACCTGTTTGAAAAGACATATCAACCTCATATTTACCTGACAGATAATACTGAGTGATATTGCTTGAAAAGTACATAGTCCAGATCTAATCAAACCCAAACATCAGATGAACTCAAATATGTTATCAGTACTCTTCATTATTTCATTCTATCACAGAGCCAGAAAACAAATGTGAAAAAAATGGCTTAAATTAAAATAAAACATGCTCATTTTGGTAATTGTTATTAATTAGATTAACTATGAGAAAGTTGAGTAGATAGGAATTCTCTGAAATATTTTTTAAGTCTAAAATTATTTTTCAAAGAAATCTGGCTGAACATTAACTAGATTTTTAATATTGAACTATTAATTTAACCTCACTGAGCCTCATATTTCTTATCCAGAGGCTAGGATTAATAATACGGAGATAGTGTGAAATTCAATGTGAATAGACAGAGTAGCATAATAATTAAAATTATTTAATACTAAATAAATATTAAAGGTAATAGAATATGAAAAATTAAAATAATTAGTAAAAGCTTTGAGGTGATTTTAACATAGAAAATCTTGGTTCTGTTACTTAAGACTTTATGCCCAGCCAAAATTCCAAATTTTCTCATTTCAATACATAAAGTCTTATTGTAGCATCCTAAATGTGACAAAGCTAGAGCCATTGGTATATTGCAAATGGTAATTATTTTGCTATATATATAATTTTGCTATATATATAATTATATAAAAATTTATAACATTGTAAGCATCATTTTCCTAAGAGAAATATATAGAAGCAAGCACAGATTAATAGTCAACTTTCATATGGGTTCATATTAGATATCTGAGCCATTATTATTGAATTATTATTGAATCTTAATCTAATTTAGAATAGAGATACTAATCTGGTGGTTGTGGGACCCAGCCCCACATCGGATGGGCCCAAAGGGGTGATTGTGTAATTGAGGGGTACATTAAAGAGACTTGAGACAAGGCATGCAAGGACTGAACCAGAATGAAGCAGTAATATACTCTTTCTACCCTTTTATAATCTGGGTATGCAAGCTGCAGTGAGCACATATGTAATGGAAAGGGGTTGTTTAAAGACATATACCTAACCGTAGGGGCAAGAGGTAGGGGTATACAAGCAATAGGAAGGGGAGATGCTAAAGACATTCATGTGATGTGAAGGTACATACAGGTGGGTTCTAGAGTCAAGATGCAATCTAAACTTGCTCATCACTGAGCTGGTTTAACCTTAAGTGTCTTTGAGCTCTTCTCCAGGGGAACAATCTAGGATGTCCCTCACTGACGCATAGCACTATGGGGGACAACACTGGAGACACAGTGTGGGAATTGCACCTGATCTGACCCCACCACATTGAGGCAAAACACTAAGGGTGTGCAGCAGAACAAAGAGGAACAGAGCAAGAAGGCCCTAAGAAATACCAAAAATACACTACATCAGACTCAACTGGAAAACACTTCCAAAGGTCAACAAATAGACCTTGGAACTATTTACAGGCTTTTAATTTTGTTGTTGTTTTGTTTTCTTTTGTTGCTTTGTTTTTCTCTGCCATGTTTTTGTGTATATTATTATCTCTGCAAGTCTATCTAGAGAAGATAGGCAGGATAAACAAGCTGGAGCAGAAAACAATGGGACTTACAGTTTCCGGTGGTGGAGGGGGTATAGAAGAGGAGGAGGCAGAGAAAAGGATGTGGTGTCAACAAACCCAGGGACCAGGGAACAAGTGATACAAAATTGTTGGTGAGAAGGCTGTAGGAAGCCTGGTGGGGCTTGATCAAGGGCAATGTAACTTATAGGAATTGCTGAAACCTAAATGAAGGCTGAACATGATTGTGGGACAAGAGGAAAGTAAAAGGAAATAGAGGAAAGTGCTACAAGGCAAAGGGTCTTTATAGAGGTCTAAATACAGGCATATGCATATGTAAATATATTTATATTATGAAAAGGAAATAGGTCTATGTGCATGTATTTATAGGTTTAGTATTAAGGTTGCAGAGGGACATTGGACCTCTACTCAAGTACTCCCTCAATGCAAGAACACTTTGTTCTATTAAACTGGAATCCCATGATGTTCACCTTCCCAACACGATCGCTAAAGACAAAGTGTGTGCAAAAGCAAATGTGAAGAAAGCTGGTGGTACCTGGCATTCAAAAGATACAGCTTCTGGGGTCTTAAAGGCTTGAAGCGGCCATCTAGCTGAGAAGCAACAAAGTCCACATGGAAAAAATACAGCAGTTTGTGTGATCATTAGGTGTCAATAGGATCAGGTATCAACTATCAAAGAACAAAAATTCATATAATTGTGATTGGGGGGCGAGATGCAGAGAGGGGACCCAAAGCCCATCTGTAGGGAACTGAACATCCCCTTACAGAAGGATTTCTGGGAAGAGATGAGCCAGTCAGAGTGCAGCGTAGCTACAATGAAACATACAACTTTCCTCTATTTCTTTAATGTTTCCTCCCTCCCGCTATCATGATCCCAATTCTACCTTACAAATCTGGCTAGGCCAAGGGATGTACACTGGTACAGATAGGAACTGGAAACACAGGGAATCTAGGACAGATAAACCCCTCAGGATCAATTATGAGATTAGAGAAACCAGGAGGATAAGGGGAAGATGGGGGAGAAACAGGACCTGATCAAAATGATCACCTTGTAAGCCTCTTCCCAGGGGACAGACAGCCGAAAAGTGGGTGAAGGGAGACATTGGACAGTATAAGAAATGAAAAAAAATATGAATTATCAAGGGTTTATGAGGGAGGGGAAAATGAGCTGAAATCAAGGGCTCAAGTGGAAAGAAAATGTTTTGAAAATGACGATGGCAACAAATATACAAATGTGCTTGACACAAAGGATTTATGTGTGGATTATGATAAGAATTGTATGAGTCCCCAATAAAATGATTTAAAAGAAAAGAATGTGAGTTGGATTTATCTCCAACCCATGAGCTTGTAGCTCCCCCTCCATGGTATCCCTGGCCTCCCAGACTCCTTACCATATGAATGTTGAGAATTTTTCCACATGCACTCTCTTCCTGGGTCAGTGTCCCACAGGTAGTAAACTAAGAATGAGGAAATATAAAGTTTGATATATACTTCTGTATTCTGGTCTTTCACATATAGGAGATACTGAAAAATAAGAGTCACATTTATCATAAGAAAGGAATATTTAAAGGCCTGTGTTAAAACACAATGTTGTATGTGGGAGGATAATATCTACATGCCTACAAGGAAGTCCAGTTAATGCATCTGTTATTCAAACTTAATCACCAAACACTAAGGTCAGGGAGGGAGAAACTAAAACATTATACCAACTATTTAAATCTGAAACATATCAAACATAGTCAAGACACATTTATAATTATTGATGATTGAAATGCAAAAGTTAGAAGTAAAGACAATGATTCAGTAGTTGAAAAATATGGCCGTGTTGATAGAAATGAAATTGGATAGAATTCTGTAAGATCAAGGAGTTCTTCAATGCAAATACTTTTGTGCAACAATGTAAATGATGACTATATCCTGGGACTTAACCAGATAAAATGCACAAGAATCAAATTGACTGCATTTGTGGGAAGAGATGATGGAAAAATTAAATATCATTAACTCAAACAATGCCAAACCTTCATTATGCAACTTCTGATTGAAGCTGAAGTGAATTAAAGGAAATCCAAGATAGCTAAAATATTACCTTGAGTATGTCCCACCTTAATTTGGAAGTTATCTCAAGGATAGATTTGATATTAAACACTGATGATTACAAACCGAATTATGTAATGCATCAGGAACATCAACTCTGAAGAAAGTACAAGGTCACAGGAAGAAAGAAAACACCAAAGTGGATGGCAGTAGAGACTCAGAAATCTGCTGTTGAAGGTACAAAACCGAAAAGCGTCGAAGAAATGATGAGGTAAAAGAGTTGAAAAGAATATTCCAATGGCAGTTCCAAGCACATTATCATGAAAATACCTCCTTTTAGATACCTAAAAGGGAAGAAAACACTTAGTATGCTTCAAACTGAGAGATCTGTAGAAAAACTTCAAAAGAGTTTCAATAATGAAAAGTTCTATATGGAATATTTTGAATGATGCAGAATACATCAAACGATAGAAGTAATACACAGAACCTTTGTACCACAAAGGAATGGTTTGTACCCAACCACTTCAAAAAGTAGATACGGATCATGAACCAATGCACAAAATGCATCAGTCAAAAACAAGACACAAGGAATTGACTGATTACTAATTGAAATGCTTCTAAAAAAACAGATGCAGCCCTGAAAGTACCCATTAGTGTATGCCAAGAAATTTGGGAGATGGCTACAAAGAAATCCATATTTGTGCCCTTTCCAAATAAAAAGTAACCCAAAATAATGCAGACATTATGAACAATATCATTAAAAGTCATATGCAAGTAAATTTAGTTAAAGATAATTGAAAAATGTTTGCAGCAATATATTAGCAGTGAGCTGCCAGAAATTCAAGTCGGATTCAGGAGCAGACTTGTAAGGTGCTTCTTAATTACTAATGTCAGATAGACCTAGGCTAAAAGAAGAGAATATCAGAAAGATGTTTATCTGTGTTTTGTTGACTGTGTAAAGGAATTTGATTCTGTGGAACATAAACTACGGATGACCTTTCAAAGATTGGGGACTCCATACCACTTAACAGTGTTCACGTGTAACTTGTGTAAAAAACAGGAGCTAATCTTGGGAACAAAGAAAGGCTTAAAATCACTAACGGTGTGGCGTGCTTCAAGGTTGTTTTCTTCTAGCATACATATTCAATCTGAAGGCTACATGAATCATCCAAGAAGCAGGATTATATCAGGAAAAACTTGGCATCAGGCTTGGAGTAAGGCTCACGAATAACCTACCATAAGCATATCAGGTGCCCTCGTGGCAGAGTCCTCGGCAGTTTGAAACCATCAGCCACTTCACCTGAGAGAGACTGGACTTTCTATTCCCTGAATTAGTTACTGTCCCAGAAACCCACAGTGGCCATTCTACCGTGTACGATAAGGCCACTTTGAGTTAGCATCGACTCCATGGAAGTGAGTTTGGCTTTGATTTATATGCATATAACACAAAATTGCTAGCTGAGAATGAACAAATAGTACTTTAAGCAACTACAATCTTCAGCCTTAAGGATTGCAACTGTAAGATACTGACAACAAAATCCCTCACTGCTAGACCAGTAGACACCAGCACGATACAACAAGACAAGTTTGGAGTTGTCAAGGATTTAGTTTTACTTGTATGCGCACTCAAGACTCTTGGAAGCAGTAGTCAGTAAATCAAAGGAGGGATTGCACTGGGCAATTGTGCTGCACAAAACATCTTTAAAGAAGTTTTTCAAAGCAAAGAGCTCGATGTGAGGACTGAGGTGTGACTGACACACCCCAGGGTATTTCAGGGGCTTCGTGTGTTTAAAGCTGCACACTGAGCAAGGAAGACCACAGAACACGGGTGTGTTTGTATGATGGTTTCGGTGAAGAATACAGAAAGCACAGTGGACTGCCAGAACACAATCTGGTGTGGAGGAAATGCAACCGAAAGTGCGATGGCCAGGTTTCAACTCCAGGACTTTGGGCTTGTTAAGATCAGAGTCCAGTCCCTGAATGAGCACACTGTGCTTCTTAAAGTTCACTCACTGCTATAGAGGCGTTGCTGATTCATAGCAACCCCCTGTGAATTTCAGAGACGAATGTGTATGGGAGTCAAAAGCCCAGTCTTTCTACCAAGGAGATGCTGGTGGTTTTGAACTACCAACTTTGTATTTCGCAGCCCAAGAAGGAACCACCACCAGGAAAAAGAAGATCCTTAGCTGGATGGATTGTCACCGAGGCTGCAGCAAGGAATTCAAGCATAACAACATTTGAGGATTGTGAATGGCTGGGCAAAGTTTTGTACTGCAACATTTACATCGTGAATGAGAAAATTTTATTTGAGAATTCTTTGTACAATAGTGGATTTAGAGAAATTAATTCATGTGTTATTATTTTTAAACTGACATGAGCAGATATATCTGATTAATATGATATAGATAAGTTTGCATTTGGAGAGAAAGCCCATAAAGAAGTTATTTTTACTTTAAACTTATTTGGTTCCCAGCAAAATAAATAAATAAATAAATAGCAAGAAATTGAGATTAATCATTTGTCAAGTCGCTTCTGAGAAACCCAGATATAGCTGAAGAATCATGCTGGTATTTGGTACACTTTAAAGGATTGTTTTTTCTTTTTCAAATATCATTTTATGCAGTGTTTGGTCTATGAGTTGATCAAGATTTAATAACTCTCACAACATTAACTTCCATTGTGGCAGTTACTGTCAACTTGTTAAGGGGTGGAGTCTAACCTGTTAATCAGGCCGCAGCTTGATGACCTCATTTAGAACCTCCAAGGAGATAAATAGCTCACCAGGGGCCAAGCACACACAGCCACTCTGCTTGTCTCCCTGCTGACAAGCCACATGGAGACCTCTGATGGAACCAGTGTCCTGGAGCTGGAGGAGCTACATGGAGACCCACACTAGCAATGAGAGGCTTCTAACACCACAGCATCCACAAGACTTTCCACCCACAGGCCTGTGATCTTCGTGTATTCGGCATCATTGCATGGCTGCGTGAGTCTAAAGAGTAATTTATGGACTAGTATCAACATATAGGGTAATATCAGACTTGTGGACTTGTTCTGGACTGGGTTGGGATGTGTTCTTAATGTACACTTGCACTTTGATATAAAGTTCTCTCTTGCATATAATGTCCCTGGATTTGTTTCTCTAGTCTACCTGAATTAACTCAACCATACTTTATCTCAATATGCTGAACAGTGTTTTAAAATATAGAACAAGAACAGAAATAACTAAATATAGAGAACATTGGATTAAAGTTTATCTCTAACCTTAGTTTCATCCATCTCTCACTACAGTTCTTGAATTTCTTTCTCACTCATCATATGGAATAATACTCTTTCTTTGGGCCAAGAGGGTGGTATGTACTGGGTGATGGAAAACAATTCCTTAGTACAGCTTCGCAGGCTTTTTTTTCTCACCAATGTAGTTTCCCATTTATTCAGTCTTCTTAAATCCACATTCGAAACCCCTCCAGTCACCACAGCCTCTCTGCCTGGAACTGAACCTAGCAGAATTCTTCAAAAAAGACCCTGTTTTGTTTGGTCGTTTCGCTTGTTTTTGTTTGTCTTTGAGGGCTACCTACTGAGACCAAGACAGGTGTGACAGGTGTATAATTGTGATCATTTGAATGTGACCATCCTGTGATGACAGAGACATGCATAAAACATTTTCTTTGGAATGAAACCATGTATGTCTGAACGGGACCCTTAGTAGCAATGGGTTTCGACTTACCCTAGTATGTTTGTGACATTTATTTAGGTTTCCTTCCTAGAGTAGCTGCATAGTATTTGTAAGGGATTATAATTGTCATTCCTTGGAAACTATTGTTTTAGGGAGAAATTACCTGAAATCAAGTAACATTTATTATTTGCTTAGCTTTTCTTTTGGTCATCAGCAATTGCAACGGTCTCACAAGAATAGTATATCACCAAGTAGGTATTTTTCCGCACACCCTCAGAAGCAGTTTGGACCAGGGCATTTCTCTATTGATATCCTGAGCGTTACACATCCCTTGAGACCAATTACAAAGTTCACAGGGTTGTTTTCATTTTGCTTTCTCTTGATGCCTTTTTAATGAGGTCTCCCAGTAAACAGCAAGGATTATGCTTTCCTGTTGGAGGCCTGTCTGCCGCCTTCAAACATTTATTACTAATACATCTGGGAAATGTTTTATAAATTAAATATTAGGAAAATGTACTTTAGGAAAAAAAGTAGTAAGAGGATAATTTATAATTCTCATTTAGGGGAAAATCATGCTAGCAATTTGCTAATGGAAGGACGCGGAGAGTCACTCTTGGAAATACAATAGCAGTTTATATAATAAATAGGGCTAATAGATGAAGGGAGTTTTCTGCTCTATACTTGGGCATGTGGTTCATTCTGATAAATTGTGAACATCAGAGCTCACTGTTTTTGCCTGAGTGGCCGCTTGGAAAATAGGGAATAATAACGAACAAAACTGACCTTCCATTCTGTGTGTTCACATACTCCCCCACATGACAAAAATACCGTTCCTATATATGTCAATATTAAGTGACTTTAGCTTCCTTATAAGATCAAAATGTGATCATACTAGCTGACCATGTTTTTCTGAGGGTTGAGCTCACAGGGGTTTCAGAGCTGATATTAGAGCAGTCTTTTCCTTGGGCAGATTATATACATCAATGAATATGCAGTTTTTGATGTTTAATGATGTCTGAGGCCATCCCTATTTACAACTTACGGATGGTCTCATAGCTTTTAAATTATTAAGCTTTGGAGTTTATTTTGAGATCCATTTTTTGCACCTGTGTGGCAGATTTTACACAATGGGAATTTGCCTTCCTGTATACTCCTGGGCTCGCATTATGTCTGTGTAGTCGGTGAATATCTTACAGGCTTGTTTGTTAAGGGAAAACTCACAGTCGCTCTCTTCATTCCCTGGAATTTAAAGGGAGGAAAATCACAATTCAGAGGTCATCTTCCAAGATGGTAGGACTCCTAGGGAGCTAAGGCATACCTGTTTTGCAAGTTTATAAAAATATTTCTTATGAAACATTTGTTCCTTAAGAGTTTCCACTTGTGTTTTTAATAATGCTCAATGGCCAGATAGAAACATTTCAATGATAAATGTAATGAATTAATGACTTACTAATACTTTATGGTTAATATTGATTTAAAATAAAAATTTTAAACATTTTTAATTTTGAATTAGGCTAAATATCTTTTATTATTATATCATGATATATATTTTCTATACAATGGCATAAGAAATTCAGAGTATGTGAATGTATACTGTATAACTATAGAAATATATCTGCTTATGTAATTATGTATCTGTATATAAAATTAAATAATTTTTACATACATTGCCATAAGAATTTTATGCACTTGCTGCTTTGATTACGAAGAAAGCTCATGGTCCCCGGCTGTCAAAAGATATAGCGTCTGGGACCTTAAAGGCTTGAAGGTAAACAAGCGGCCATCTAGCTCAGAAGCAACAAAGTCCACATGGAAAAAGCACACCAGACCTGTGTGATCTCGAGGTGTCGAAGGGATCAGGTATAAGGCATCATCAGAACAAAAAAAATCTTACCATAGTGAATGAGGGGGGGGCGTGCAGAGTGGAGGCCAAAAGCCCATTTGTTAGCCACTGGAGATCCCCTGGCAGATCTGAATTCTACCTTGCAAGTCTGTCTAGACCACAGGATGTACATTGGTACAGATAGGAACTGGAAGCACAGGGAATCCAGGGCGGATGATCCCTTCAGGACCAGTGGTGTGAGTGGCGATACTGGGAGGGTAGAGGGTGAGTGGGTTGGAAAGAGGGAACCGATTGCAAGGATCTACATGTGACCTCCTCCCTGAGGGATAGACAACAGAAAAGTGGGTGAAGGGAGACGTCGGGCAGGGCAAGATATGACAAAATAATAATTTATATATTATCAAGGGTTCATGAAGGAGGGGGGAGTAGGGAGGGTGGGGAAAAATGAGGACCTGATGCCAAGGGCTTAAGTGGAGAGCAAATATTTTGAGGATGATGAAGGCATTGAATGTACAGAGGTACTTTACACAATTATGTATGTATGGATTGTGATAAGAGTTGTATGAACCCCTAATAAAATGATTAGAAATGAAAATCTGTGTTGATAGCATATCTCTAAATCATTCTTCTGACAACATTTGCAGTCAGAGGGGAACATAGTATTCTGCAAGAGTCATGGTTTTTAGATGATTGTCACAGAGGCATAATATTTCCCTCTTCTAAGACTTTCTTAAATTAATGAATAAAGACAATGACCTCCTTTTCATTCAACTTCACTACATCAGGCAGTGGGAATAGAAAATGATATAAAATTAATCCTTTCTTTTGACAGTTGTAAAATGGTAATCTTCCATTTTTATCCTCTCAGGGGATATTTAAAGATAGCTTTTTTACTCTCCTATTTTCATATTACATCCCATAACCTCATATACTGTATAGCTTATTTTGTGTCTGGCAGCCATAAAGAGATGACTCTTGAAAGCCTCGTGTAGGTTTCTAAGGTTCCGAAAAACACATCAATAGTGAAAAACATTTACAGATGTATTTTCTATGTTACTCTAGAACATGTGTCCCTTACTGAGAAACTAAAAATCAAAGATTGGATCAGCTCATTTAAGAAGGAAGTATCCTTTTCTAACTTCAAGTTTTTAAAGGCAGTTTGACTGTTGGACTTTGCTCATGAAAAATAAAATGTTTTATTAAAAAATAAGTATGCATTAAGCACCAGAGCTGTTTCTTGATATTTCACTAGTTTTTCCTTCCCTGTGTAATCTTTTGTCTTCTGAAAGAAGGTGGCCAGCAGACACAGGTCCAAACTTTGTTTTTAAATGGATGCTTACCTTAAAATGACAAGATTAATGAACATTCTTTTTTGGTTACTATCATTTAGTTGACTTAGAAAGCATTGAGAATGCTCATTTCTTCAGAAGTATTGGACTATGCAGAAATATTGGGTTAGGTGTAGAGGCATCTGAGATCTAAAGGATGAATTTCAAATTCAGTTCTTTTGTTGGAAGAAGTGATACTATTAATATAAAAGATTTTGTAGCTTTAGCTCTAGATGATTTACCTGTTGAGCTTACTGAGACACCTTTTCAAAGTGAACCTTCATTTTGTTTTTTCAAATTGGGCTCCAAAATGCCTCTTGTTTGATTCAGCAGACGCATTGGTTTCTCTCTCTTTCCTTTTCTTTTCCATGCCCCTCCCCTCTCCCTTCTTTGATTGATTTCTTCCTCTATTCTTCCTTTCTTCTCCTTTGTTAGTGAAAGAAAATTTAAACCTCTGGGAAAGGGTATTGTATCTTTTCCTCTTTAATTTGATGGTTATTGCAATTAGAACCATCCTTTCCCCTTTTAAATTGAAATATTATTTTCATATAATGTGAAACACACATCTTAAGTACGTGTCTTGATATATATTCATATCCACAACCCAGATTAAGATATAAGACACTTCCTTTATCTCAGCACATCATATATATACAGATCATTGTATTGGGGGCTCCTAGAACTCCTCACCATCCATACATCAGTTGATTCAGGCACATGTGTACATATGTTGCTATCGTTCTTTTCCAGACATTTGCTTTCTATTGAGCCCTTGGTATCAGCTACTCTTTTTTTCCCTCCCTCTCTCCTCATGCTCATGGCCCCTTGATAGATTATAAATTAATATTATTTTCATATCTCATACAGACCACTCTCTCTCTTCCCCCATGGTTTCTGTTGTTCTTCCCCCTGGAGGGTCAGGGGTGTGGCTATATGTTGATCATTGTGATGGGTTCCCCCCTTCCTCCCTTCCTCTCCCCACCTTCCCCCTACTCTTCTGGTATCTGTATTCCCACTCCTGATTCCATGTGCCATGAACTTTTACCTCTTATCTATACCTGTGGACATGCTCTGGTCTGGTCCAGAATGAGAAGCAGCACTAGGGTCATGCTAGTGGGGGTGAGGGAGGCTCAAGAAACCAGAGGAATATTGTGTGTCCCATTGGTGCATTACTCCACCCTGGTTAACTCATCCATTCCTCATGACCCCTCTGTTGGGGTGGGGGAGTGTTCTATTGTTACGGATGGACTTTGAGTCTCTGCTCCAACCACCCTCAAGGTCAACAATGTGTTTTTATTTTCTTGTTTGTTTGTTAAGAATCTTCTGATGCCTATTACCCGGTCCTGATGACACCTCATTATTGTACCTTGTGATGTGTGTGTGCTTCGTCTACGTGGGTTTCTTGCTTCACTCCTGAATGGCCGCTTGTTTACCTTCAAGCCTTTAAGACCCCAGGTCTTCACCACATTTGTTTATGCACCCATTTTGTCAGCAGTGATTGTGCTGGTGGGGGAGGGGCGGAGTGACCATCACAAAATGCCAGTTTGTTAGAATAAAGTGCTCTTGTATTGGGGAGGGTATGAGCTGAGGCAGGCCAATACCTCTATTTTTATGGATGAATGTGTTTACATATGTACACACCTATGTTTATACATTTATCCATAGCTTTGCTTCCTAGATCGTTCTGTTTCCTTTTATCCCCTCCTGGCCCACCATCATGTTCCCCCTACTTCCACCTCTTAGTACTTTCTCTCAGCTCCAACACCCACAAGATCTTTATAACCTCTTTGTTGTTGGTTTTAATTCCTTAGTTGTTCCCCTGTCTATGGCATTGTTTGCTCACCACACCCTTCCCCCCACCACCTTCTTCCCCCAAGACCCTCCAAGATTGTTGGCCCCATTGCTTTCTCCCAGAATTTGCTTCCCATGCTTGTCTAATATAAGTAAGCAAACCAACAATGACATAGAACAAACAATAAGAAAACAAAAGATTGAAAAAAGAAAAAAAGAGAAAAAACATACATGGTCCCAGGTCTGTCTGCTGACCTTTTTTACTAACTCCCCCCGTCCTGCTTCCCACTCCCCCATCCTGGAGGAGTTCTGAGAGCTGCCCCTCCTAGCCTGAAGTCTATATTTGGGGCCCTCTGGTAGCTTTGTAGTTTGGCTTTGATCTAGTTGCTGATCTGTTATGGCTTCTTCTTGGTTTGCCCCACCTCAAGGGGTTCAGACCACACTATCTCCCTGCCATGTGTATTCATTATTGGCCTCTGTCACAGTACGTGCCAGTAAGGGGACAACATGTCATGAGCTATTGTCAGCCCTACAGTCCTCGCTGTGCCTTAGCATCTCCGGTCAGGGACATTGTCCTTTGGGCTTGGTGCGCCAATGTGGGGTCTAGGCCAATTGATCCTTTTTCTGTTGCCCTCTTGCTTTGCTTCTGGTGTGGGTGTGGCATGTTGGCCCTTTCCCCCACCTGAAGGTTTAGTGTCATTCTATGACACACATACTTCTAGGTCAGGGGTTAGTTTAGCTGTGGTTAAGGTTGGCCCTGTAGCCCAATCTTTTCCTTTAAAAAAAAAAGTCATTTTATTGGGGGCTCGTACAATTCTTATCACAATCCATATATACATCCATTGTGTACATTTGTTGCCACCGTCATTGTCAAAACATTTGCTTTCTACTTGAGCCCTTAATATCAGCTACTCATATTTCCCCTCCCTCCCCTCTCCTCACTACCTCAGGAACCATTCGTCATTCATAAATTATTATTTTGTCATTGGTTACACTGTCTGACATCTTCCTCCACCCTCTTCTTTGCTGTCTCTCCCCCAGGGAGGAGGCTATATGTAGATTCTTGTAATCAGTTCCCCCTTTCTACCCCACATTCCCTCCACCCTCCAGGCATCGCCACTCTCACCACTCCTGAAGGAGTCATCTGTCCTGGATTTCCTGTGTTTCCAGTTGCTATCTGTACCAATATACATCCTCTGGTCTAGCCAGATTTGTAAGGTAGAATTGGAATCATGATAGTGAGGGGAAGGAAGCATTTAAGAACTAGAGGAAAGTTATATGCTTCATCATTGCTACCCTGCACCCTGACTGGCTCATCTCCCCAAAACCCTTCATTAAGGGGGTGTCGAGTTGGCTACCGATGGGCTTAGAGTCTCTACTCTGCACTCACCCACATTTACAATGATATGATTTTTTTGTTCCTTGATGCTTGATACCTGATCCCCTCGACAGCTCGTAGTCACACAGGCTGGTGTGTTTCTTCCATGTGGGCTTTGTTGCTTCTGAACTAGATGGCCACTTGTTTATCTTTGAGCATTTAAGACCCCAGATGCTATACCTTTTGATAGGCCGGCAACATCAACTTTCTTCACCACATTTGCTTATGCACATGTTTGTCTTCATTGATCATATCAGGAAGGTGGGCACCCACTGATACGATTTTTAGTTCTTTGATGTCTCATAACTGGTCTCTTCTAGCATAATCTTTTGATGTGTTCCTCCACGTGGTTACGTTGCCTTCATGTTTTGATGCATGATGGTTGGGTCTGTATGCATACTCCCAATTCTGTGGACACATTATGAATATGGGGGGGTTAGTGCCCTGCTCTGCCCATGCCATCATCTCGGTTTCTCCCCCATCCTTTCCTCCCTCCCCTTTCCCCCTTTCTCCATTTTTGTCTTGGAATAACATGTGTCTCCTTGGGTTTGGTCTGACCTCCACCCAACTGCCTGTACCTCAATCCATTTATTGTGAGATAAGCGTCTTTTCTTCTGTACCTACTAGCACATAATATTTTAACCCTTCTTGCCAGCTAGTTCCCTTGCCCTTCTGTTACTATAGAATAATTTTGCCTTTATTTGAAATTCTCATATGTGGAATCAGGGACTATGCAATATTTCTGAAGCTGGGTTGTTGTTTGCTCAACCAATTTTTTTAAAAAAGATTTGTCCATGTTGATACATGATCCAGGTGTATAGCCTTTTTACCATTGCTTTTTACTCCATGATGTGATTACTCCATGCACAATTAATTCTCCTTTTCATGGATATATCTAAAGTACATTTATACATGTACTTGTCAATGGCTATTTTGTTATAAGCATATGAGGTAGAAATATGAGGTAGAAATTCACTCTTTTAATCCTCATGCTGGGGTACCTATCCTAAAAAGAACATGTTGGAAGTTCTTGAAAACCCAAATTATTTAACAGCTATAGGTTTTAAGGCAAATACTTTGCATATGTCTATCATAGATATATCTTCATCACAGAATAGATATATCTTCATCACAGAATAGATATATCTTCATCCAGAACTTTGTTTTCCTCCCCTATATTCAGATATACCCTATGTCATGAAGTAGATACTGATTCATTGCAACCTTATAGCATTTCTGAGTCTATAAATCTTTACAGGAGCATTCGATCTCAGCTTTCTCCCTTGGAACAGCAGGTGCATTTGAATTGTCAATCTTGCAGTTGGCAGTCTAATACTTAAGTCATCACACTAACTATAAACTCATTGCCATTGACTTGATGCCAACTAATAGTGACCCAATAGGGCAAGGTAGAGTATCCCTTTAGGGTCTCTAAGACTATAAAACCGTAATAGAGTAGAAAGCCCAAGGTCAAGGACACAGTCTTCCCTCAGGCAAGGCAGGCAGAGTCTTCCAGCAGGTAGCAGGGTGGGTCAGCAACTCAGGAACTCAGGAGCTTAGGGAAGCAGGCCTTGATGGGAGCTCAGACTCAAGCATAGGACCCACCAGCCTCAAGCTCATGCAGTGGATGGATGAAACAGCAGTGTGATGGATGAAACAGGTCTCAAAGGAGCCACATGCTCTGGTGACAGGGTCCACAAGTTGACTTGTGCCACAGGTAGTAGATCAACCAGGTTGAGGCAGAACTAGCTAAGCAGCACCACACTGGTCCTGTTTTCAGGGAGCAAGAGAGAGATGGAATGCAGACTGTCTTTATTTATTCTGGTCGTCATCCAATCAAACTGCAACCTGATTAAACTTTTCCCACATGTTCCTAGTTGGTACAGTAAACCTAATTAGCATAGTTTCACAAAAAATAGTATAATTATATTTTTTATCAAAGTATGGGCTTAGTATGAAGAATTCTTTTTCAGAGTAACAACAGAATTTCATTATTTTTCTATTAAAATATTTCTAAAACAAACTATGTACATTCCCAACCCAGTAGGTGATGCAGTTATAATTAAGTTAGAAACATTGATCCTATCATTGTACTGTCAACTTTTTAAGATTTTGTTCTCAGACTACTATCATATCATATCTTATTGTTTCAACACAGCTGTCTACTCTTTTCCACCAAACACACTTAGAAACACACACTTTCTACCAAATAATAGGAGATACTCTGCTTCTGTTATACTCTGTTATATCAACTAAATAGTCATATTAGTATTAGCATGGAATTTGAAGTCAAGTGCAGGGGCTTTAGAGCATGAACTGTATAAGATTTGTTTGGGAAATCTTTCTTAATGAGCATTTGGTTAGGTGAATAGACAATTCTCTGGTATGTAATATAAACGTAGATCTTGGAAAAATAAATTTTTTCAGATGCCGAATAACCAACCTATTCAGGTGCAAATGACATTTTACAGTTTTCCACATAGTGAGCTAAAACGGGAATGGCAGCTGTGTAAGGTCAAGCCCATGCCAACTCATAGTATCCCAATGTGATAGAGTAGACCTGCCCAATTGTGTGTTCTGGGCTGTCATCTCTACAGGAGCAGATCATGGTGTCCTTTATCCCAGAACCACAGGTGAGTTTGCACCACCACCCTTTCAACGAGCAGTCCAGCACCTAACTACTCAACCAGCAGGACTCCTTAGTAAGAGCACGCTGTTGCTAAGTGCCTCTGAGTTGGTTCCAACTCACAACAATCCTGAGCACAGCGGAAGAAAACAGTTCCCAGGTGCCACGATAGGCACCGTCTGTGCTGGGTAAGAAGAGCTCATTGTTGAAGAGCATTCGCATTTACTAAAGCATTCTTTATGAAAGCAGTTAATCTGAGCCCCTCCATCAGATACCTGCATCATATAGTGCCTCTATAGCATTCACGTTATTCCTCTGGAAACTGCTCTGCATCCTCAACCCCTAATTATTATGATTTTTTAAATTACAAATGTGTGTTTCCTTTTGATTGTAGATCCTTCTGGTCTTAGTCTTTTTAGCCTACATTTCTTCATGTATCCTGGTTTTGAACTTTCATACTATTGTTTTATCCTTAGTCCATGTTTAATAGAATGTTTTATTTTACTCTATGCATTTATCCTTTTTGTGAATATTATATACACCTTAGTCATGATTTTAATATCTCAAATTTTATTAATTTAATTGTCTCTTTATTCCATATTCATACTGACATCATTTTAAAATATTTCATCATGTATAATGCAGTTAGTACTTACTAAACTAATAGTTATGTCTGGAAATGATACTGAATATTTAGTTTACAGTCTGTCTGCACTAAGTTGAAGCCATTGCGCTCATCATTATGTACCTGAACAGCAGTATTGACAGAGCTATTGAATAATTATAGAAGAATTGATACAACTTTTCACAGCAGATCTATTTTATCTAGTATGCATCCTAATTATGAATTTGTACAACTGTAAAAGCAAGGCAGAATTACATAATATTTATGAAAATTATTGGAATCCAATGGCTTAAAATCAACTTTTTAAAAGTTAAATGTTACAACCACATGTCAGAAACCTTTACAAGTTCAGGAAAGGAGATGGGATTATTAATATTTCCTTGTCATACAATATGAAATTTTAGTACACTTTACCTCCAGATGTTTTAGATGCCTAAACCCGAAGTCATGATCAGCGACATGAATTGTGTCAAATATACCTACTGGCTCTTCTGTGATTTGAGGCAATTTATTTGAATTACTATGTCTTGAGTTATTCAGAACTGGATGGTACTGAACCTACGTTATCAAACCGTAGTAACGGTCACCAGAGACGGGATTGGCCGAAGTTAGGAAGGTGCATCTTTGAAGTTCAGCTGCTGCTCGCTTTTCTCGGGACTGGCTCTGATCTCAAACTGTCTCCCGGACACTCCATCCTTTCCCTACCCTCTCAGATGCCTAGACAAAAGGTGTGCCTTGCATGTCTAAAGTGCAGATTGCCAGGACAGATAGGAGTGTCCAGGGGAACAAGCTGACGGGTCGGAGGTGCTCCTGATGGGCTGCAGATGGCTCGGGGCACCCGGCTCTAGGAGCTTCTAACTGTGCAAGCCTGCCAGCGAAGGCCCCTCGTGCAGAAGCACCCAGCACCGAGATGCATTTCCTAGCTGTCTCCGAATGCTTTCCTCCGCCCGGCCTCCGTGTGCAGCGGCCGTCCACAAACCTGCTCTCTCGGTACCGTGAGGTCAACTTGAAGTCAGTGGAATCTAAACTCACAAGAGCCAACAGACCCTGAAGGAAGGAAAAGGCGGAGCATATTTTAAATTGTACTCCAGGGACCTTGGGAGTTGGAGGCCATTTTAGCATCCCCGGGAGGTCCTCTATAAGTCTCCATCAGAACCCCGTTGAGAATTCTCTCTCCAGTACCTGTTCCGAAGGGCCACTGGGCAGACAGGCTCGCCCTTCACCCTGCTTTTGACCATCAAATGGAAGTACTTGGACATTTGTTGATGTCAGTTCTCATAAAAGCTGCTGAGTTCAAGGTGAACTGATACGATGTCTACATTTCAGAAAATATTTTTGGTCTGTAGGAGAATTTGAATTTTTGTCCTCCACCCTCCTTAATTTTTTCCCCACTTGCAACACAATTTAAATGGAGACCCTAAAGTGAAAGTTCACATATGATATTTACCTTTCCAACAATTCTCTCTCAAAACAGTAGCCCTGGCAGTGTTCCCTTAAGCAGCATTGGGTGTTGCTCAGTTTATAGAGAGGTGAATCACCTGGTTGCATTCTAGAATGCTCCCAGGGACTGAGCTCTTTCCTCTCTCTGACTCAAGGGTTCTCTGGGCTGGCGCCTTCCGTGAGGGCAGATGACTCCGAGTCAGTCCTCCCAAGTGCACCTTCTCAAGTAACCTTCAGTGAGACTGACCCTCATTCTCCAGATGACCTCGTTTCTTGTCTCCCTGTTTCTACCACGTGCTGAGTTACTCTGCCGTATGCAATTTTAGTGTTTCTGGCCGAGTGGGGCGGGGAACGGAAAATAAATGTGTTCTTTAGCAAACAAAACAGTAGTAACATTTTCAAGTTAGATTAGACCTTCAAAGTAGAAAGCAAGCACTCAGTAAATGTTCATTATTATTACTATTCACACAACCCCTATCATTTTTATTCTGAATATAGAGAAGCAAGGAGCTCAGGTGGTGCAAAGGGTAAATGATCCGGTGATTTACTGAACAGCCGGCATTTGTACGCACCTATTGGCTCTGAAAAATAAAAACCTGATGATATGCTTCTATAAAGATTACAGCCAGGAAAATGCTATAGGGCATTCCCTCTGTCATGCATCAACAGGTCCCTATGAATGGAAATAGAATAGACAGGACCTAACAATAACAACAGCTCACTCTATTAAAAAAAGTAAGGCAAAATTGATCCTCATCTTAAACAAACTCCCTTGCAAAAATACTAATGCAATGTGCATTCAGGATTTCAACAGGTCCTATGCATTTACACGAAGTAAAACATGTAGTATGTGACATAGATTGATCTACTAGTTTTTGCTACTGAAATTGTGAAAGCCCTCATTTCTTATCACTCACTTCAGATCTTGTATCTCGACTTTTAGTGAGCCAAAGTGAATAATACACGTAGAGATTTTTTTTCTTGACTACAAATAATGAAGTGCTAGAGCTTGAATTGCTTTGATAATGGTCCTGATTGAATCTTTCTCAACTGCCTATTTTCAGACTCCAAATATCACCGCTGTGAATAGCACAAGAAAATCCACATCTCTCTTTTGAAACACAAGCATTGTTTATTAAGGGAGAACAGGTTGGGTATGGAGAAAGGTTAGCATCACACATTTTTAACCTATAGATATGTCCCCCTAAAATTTCTATATGAGGTCCTGACATTTAAAACATTATATTGAAATTATTGTTCCGCCTACCTACTATTGCTGGCCATAATATATTTTACTGTTGTTGGTTTTGTTAAACCATTTACATGTTTGATGCTAGCACCTAAGTTTAGCCTAACTTGTCCACTGGCATCCTGAGATAGTTGGTTGCCAAGGACACAGTCTTAAATCTCCCTCCTATGAGCTCTCCGGATATCACTTCTAGAGTAAGGACGAAGAATGGTGTGGGAATATGACTGGAGAAAAGCTGGAAATATGATCTCCTAACTTGGCATTTCAGAACTTTGTAACAATTGAGGAAGAATCACACAACAACAACAAACACAATTGCTGTAGAGTTTCTTCCTGACACATGGTTAACTCAGGTGTATCTAAGTAGAATAGTGCTCCAGATGATTTTTAATATATGTCCATTTTTTTCTACTTTGGAAATGCTTGTTGGGTTTAAACCAAAAGACACATTTTGGTTAACATCCAAATCCTTTATCATTTACATCACTTGGGGATTCATTGGATGGTGGGTAGGTGGGAGGTGTCCATGGTTGTCATATATCCAAGATGTTAATTGAATTACTTATATAGATACCTCATCCCTGTATTATATTGTAATGATTTGGGGGCACGTTTTTGGTGTTTATGTTCCCTTTCTATACTATGCAATATGGTGATGTGGTAGGCTATAAATTGGGCGGCTAATTGAAAGGTCAGCAGTTCTAACCCACCAACTGCTTCTTCGGAGGAACATGTGACTCTCCGCACTTGTGAATGTTTACAGTCTCAGAAACCCAATGAGCTAGTTCTATTATGTCTTAAAGGGTAGCTATGAGTAGGAATCAACTTGCTGTTGTTGAGTTTTCAGTTTTTCACTTAGTAGATTGTACTAGGCCAGGTTGACTAGAGAAACAAATTCAGTGACACTCATATACAAGAGCTTTATGTCAGAGATTAGTTGTTTATTAATAAAACATCCCATTCCAGTCTAGATTAAGTCTACAAGTCTGATATTAGCCTATAAGTCTGATGCCAGTCCATGAATCCGTCTTCAGACACATGCAGCTATAGGCAATGAAAGTGAATGCAGAAAGATCACTGGGTGCAGTGTCTTGTGGATACAATGGCAGGTGTCAGCAAGTCTCCATATGGAGTGTTAATAGGAAGAGAAGGCAGCCAGGAAATTCCAGAAGCCTCATGAGAAGGCCACACCCACAATCCAACATCATCAGGCTGTGACCTAATTAACAGACTAACTCCACCCTTATACTTATTTATCAAGGTGGCATACCATTATGTAAATACCACATAGATCTTAAAAATAACTTTCTCAATGAATAAAGCAAGCATACTAGCTTTAAAAAAGTGAACTGAAATGGTATAAACCCCTGAGGAATGGTAAAGGGAACAGCGATAACATGAGGGTGGGAGAGACAGGGAACCAACCATGATGATTGGCATATAATCCACCCCGCCCACCACTGTGGACAAACAACAAAAATGTGTGTGAAAGGAGACAGTAGACAGTGTGAGATATGAAAATAATGATAATTTATAATTTATCAGGGGTCTACGAGGGCAGGGTTGGGGAGGAGCTGACACCAAGGGCTCAAGCAGAAAGAAAATGTTTTGAAGGTGATGATGGCAACAAATGTACAAATGTGTTTGATACAATTGATGTATGGATTTCTATAAGGGCTGTAAAAGTCCCTAATAAAATGATTTATTACAATAAAAAACAAATAATATGACACTAAAATATGTATGTATCAAAGGAATATGTAAAATGATTCTCACAGAAATGTTACTGAGTGGTTATCATTAGCTATAAATTCAAAGGATTAAAATACTTCTTTGTAATTATATATATATTTTACAGTGATCATGGAGTATATAATCAGAAATAAAATAATATATTCATAGTGTATGTCAAAAGAAAATAATTACTAACTAGGAAATAAATAAATGATATTCTCAAAAATTACTTACCCCCATACTGTCACATCTAGACCTTCAAAGAACAGATTTTTTTTAAGTTCTCTGTTTTAAAAATTATTATTAGTTGGGATTAATACATATATCATATCATTCCAAATTTCAATTATGTCAAGCAAACTGATACAACTGTCAGTTTCCAAATATTCTTTTACAATACAGATTCCTTGACATCCTCTCTCATTTACTCCACCACCCCTATTTTACCCCACTCCCACAAACCCCTTATACTACTTGCTCTCCCTCTAGGTTCATATGCTAAAAAACAGAAAAGTATGTAACACAGCTTCAAGAGGGTGACCTCCTGTGACATAACACCTCTGAGATATACTCTAATATAAACATACAAAAACTGAAGAAAAAATAGAAACCGAAACCAGCTCACATCATAATGGAGGAGTGGGGCGTGGCCACTATTGACAAGGTTTTAACTGTTGGGGTCAAATTTATGCCTTGATCTTCTATACTTCTTTCTTCCTAGCACTCTGTTTAGTGACCGTTTTCCTCTTATCTGTCATTTTTATATAGGGGAGTTCTCAAGAGACTTATTTCCTAAGTGGTTCCACAAATGAATCTTGGGCTCCCACTGGCGTTCATTGCATTCTGCACACCAGCTTCTCACAATTTACATTCCAGTAGCAAACCCTCTTTCAACTGATGATGGTATGCTTCTTCCATGAGGACTTACGCGGTTATGTCTTGCTTGTTTGGAGATGAGCCTCTAAGACACCAGATGCTATTCTGTCTGATCGCTGGGAAACATCTAAATGTGTCACCACATTTTGCTGTAGCAACCGTAACTTCTGTGTTCCCTTCCTGAGGGCGAGTATCAATGTAACAACTAATTTTTCTTACTTTGGAGCTAGAATATAGTACAAGGCCCAAATGCATTTAAGGATCTGTGTTTTTTTTTAATGTTCTTGTAACTTGGGAATTATTACCTATGTTACCTCATTCCGTAGTTCAATTGTGTCAAACAGAATTGTACAATTGCTTCCATAATCAGTCTCCAAACATGAGTTTCCATCCTGAACTTCTTGACATCACCTCCCTCTTCTCTCCCTGATCCCTTTATACCTGACACCATTGTTCTATTTGTTTTTTGTATAGGCTCAAAGTCCCTGGCATTCATTTCCCGAAAAGCAGAGACACAAATGACAGAGCTTCAAGAGGGTGGCCCCCAATGCTGATGCGCCTCTGAGCTACAGCCTAATAGGAACAAGTGTAAGCAACATAGGATAGAATGGCTGCCACAGGGTTGTCAGAATCAAATGCATCTGAACGCAGGATGCAGGAGGCTGACGGAGCCAGACTTGGCTTGTCTGCCAACTAAGCACGCACTGCTTTTGGTACAGCTGTCCTCTGCTTCCTCAGACACCATGTGTTTTCCAACTTAAGTCCTAAGGTTACAAGTGTGTCTCAGAAGTGTCTCGTAACCCAGGTGAGTTCCCATGTGGGGTCTCACCTATGCAGTCTGTGGAGCATGTTGTGAGCTTTGAAGATCCAGGATTCAGTGTCCCAGCATTCCATGGCACCTGCCTGGGTCCCCAGGATACTCCCAGATGTCCTAGGTCTATTTTGCCCACCTGCTGCATGCTATTAGAGACCCTTCCCCATCTAATGTTCCTAAGAGCATCCTCAGTCTCTCCTCCTCCTACGCAGAGTTCAGCCTTCCCTCCCTTCCCCTCAACAGATGTGCACAGACATGTTCCCCCCAAAGTGACCATTCCATCTCTCCTCTCCTGCACTGCCCCGCCCTCTGGCAGGGCCGCCTCCTTCTCGGGTACCAAACTCCTGATCCTCATGGCTGCCACTCAGCAGACAGCGTTTCCCACCTCTTCTCCATTGATTTGGACCCAGCTGTGGTGAGGCACCCTCTGGCCAAGCGAGCTACATTATACCTACCTGGAACAGATGATGTGTGGTTCATTGGCACTGATCTGGCTCTTAACCAGGCTGTCTGGTTCCCAGTCAGAAGGTTGGTGCCCTGCAAACTTGAGCTGTGCCCATTCTGCTGCTTGCTCTTACCACAGTGGACTAAGACAGTGTTTGTCCTTTTGTGCTTGACTCACTCCACTCAGCATAATGTCTGCCGGACCCCTACAGAACTTGAGATGCTTCATGGTTTCATCGTTGTTTGTTAGGGGTGCATAGTATTCAGTGTCTGAATGTACCATAGTATTTTTATCCACTCTTCTCTTAATGGAAATTTAGATTGTTTCCAACCTATTGCTAGTGTGAACTGTGCTGCGATGAACATGGGGGAGCAAGCCTCTGTTTGTGGTCTGTTTCTTATTTCTTTTGTGTATATGCTGGTATCGCTGGATCCTATGGTAATTCCCTTGCCATCTGTTTTAGGCATCACCATATCACCTTCCACAGTACCTGTACATATTTACAAGTCCATCAGCAGTGGATAAGAGTTCCTATCTCATCACACCCTCTCCAATGTGTGTTGTTCTAAGTTTTTGTTTTTCTCAAATTGAGCTACAGGTACAGTTATTAGGTGGCACCTCATTGTTGTTTTGCCTTACATTTCCCATAGGGCTGATGACCTGGAGCATTGCCTCATGTGCTTATTAGCCATTCGAGTGTCATGCTTTGTGATTCGTCTGTTCAGGTCTTTTGCCCACCTTCTAAGAGGACTTTTAGTTTTTTCTTGTTGTGAGCTTGGAAAATACTGCAGATTTTAGTAATTAATCCTTTGTTATGCATTACTGATATCATTTCCCAGTCTGTGGGCCCTCTTTGGACTCCTTAATGAAGTCTTTCAATTTACACAAGTGATTTTATTGTTAATAGATCCCATTAATCTATTTTAACTTCCATGAACTGTGTTTCCTTTGTTATTTCTGACAGCACGTGTATTCCCTGCACTAGGGCTCCAAGCTTTGTACCGTTTCCAAATTGATGATCCTGAAAGCTTTGGGTTTTACTTTTAGGTCTTGGGTCTACCTTGAGTTAGTTGTTGTGCATGAAGTGAGACATGGGTCTTGCTTCATCCTTCTGCACGTCGATATCCAGCCATGTGGAGACCTCAGGCAGCACTGAGATGCTTACACACTCACTGAATCCAAACTTTCTACCCACTGGCCTGTGATCCTCCTGTGTTCAGTCTCATTGTGTGTGTTTTGTGAGTTTGAGGATGACTTTGTAGTTCAGTTTCAGACATATGGGCTACGTTTGACTTACGGGCTTGCACTGAATGGGGTTGAGATGCTTTCTGAATGTACACTTACCATTTATATAAAATTCTCTCATACATATATGAGTTTCTGTGGATTTGTTTCCCAAGTTTACCTATACTAACACACCTGGTTTGGGTATCAGAGTTATGATGGGTTCATAGAATGACTTTGGGAGTTTGCTGTCCCTTTCGACCTTCTGAAAGAGTTTGTGTAGGATTTGGTGTCATCTCCTTTCTGAATGTTTAGTAGAATTGTCTTGTGAAGCCATCTGGACCAGGGTTCTTTTTGGTTGTGAGTTTCTCTATGACTTTGTCTAATTCTTCATTTTTTATGGATCTGTTCAGTTCTTAATGTCCATATCCCTTAATTTGGGGGGAGAGTGGTTTTTCAGGTATTTGTTCATGTCATTCAAATGATTGAATGTGTTGGAATACACCCCCGGTTCCGAAGGTTACCTAGCAAACAGCGGGAAAGCCGCCGAGAATCATTGAAATGCTGCGTTCCATATTTTTCTAGTGGAATCAGAAGTTTTGTGTTTCCTTTCTCAGCAGAAACTAGGAACAAATCTAACAACCTCCAGGAACCTGCCATGCTGTGGGTTCCACTCTCACCTCTTTCTCGCTGGTACCTGGTCCCTCTCCAACTAGTAGGGCTTTCTCTTTGTGCAGCCCAGTGGCAGCCCTGCTACCAGTGGAGGGAGCTGGGTCTTGGTCAGGGATTATACCCAGTGGGAACTCTACTCCATGAGCCACCATGGGTTCCAGCACCCAGGGCTTCCAGGAGCCCATGCAGGAAGGAAACCTCTAGGGATAAGGTGTCTTGAACCACTATCCCATGCTGGTAAGCTACTGAACTGGGCGGGTGAGAGTGGGAGTTGTCACTGGCACACAGGCACACTGACAGAGGAGGCAACCTGCAGGCGGGCTGTGAGAAGGGGATGCATGTCTCAGGAGCACAGTTGCACTCCCCAAGGGAAAACTGACAGGAGACCCCTGGGTGCTGTGAACACAATTTTGTGTCCCAGTCCTCCGATTTGGCCTCCTCACCAGTCAGTCTGCTGATCACACAGTAAGCTCTTCAGGCGGGCGGTCCTACCGCAGTGCCATCTTCCTTGAAGTCAAGGTGTTTGTTTTGACACTAGCATCTTTCTTTAGCCTGGAGAGAGAAGGAACGCTTCGCAATTATTCAAAATAAAACCACCATTACCTTAACACAAACACCTGCAAAAACAGCATATGCACACACAATAAAGAACACTTCAAATTGGTCATACTGCTACAGGTTCAAGATTCCTATTTAAAAGCAGCAACTAACGGATGCCTACATTAAAAGAAAAATTCACTGAGAACTGAAAATGATAAATGCTTAATGTATTTTGCAGTGGAACTCAGGATTTTAAAATCCCTCCACATAAAAATTGCCATTTCCAATGTGTTAAGCATAATGCAAGTGAATCAATCATTTTTCCATCTGATAACTCATTTAAGAGTACCAACATTTAAATCCTTTGCATGGGCATCCAGATTCTCAGGTGGCATAAAAGAATACCACCTGATCAAACGCCGTGGGTCCGGTGTACTGCTGCGTGTGGTATTCATGCCAAGAAATACAACTGTGTATTATATAGCCCTCAACCATAACCTTCTCAGCATGAGTGTCCATTCCAGGAGGAACTGCATTTTGGAAAGATATTGATTGTGTTGGTTTGTAAAGGCCCCATAATGTTTACCCACATCAAACCAAAGGTCTCTGAATAAGAGAACCCTAATAGCTAGACCCTCTGGCAATCTATATGAATTTCATAGAATTACAGTTTCTAGATCAGCTGTGTAATACTACAGAGTTTCATTGGGCTTTAGCTTATGTGGGAAATTGTAGGTTGCTTTTGTGAAATCATAACATTTTCAAGAATGGAGATGTGAGGGGTCATAGTTTAAGAAGCAAGAAAATGGATGGATTATAAAAGGAGACATGATGTCATTTTTATACATTTCTGGGTAACTCAGAGTTTTGCCTTGATAATTGGTTAGAATAAATTATTTTTTCTTTCCCTATATATGCATTTTCATCTAAGATTCTCTTAATAACATAATTTCTATGGATATTAAAAGTTCATAAGCCCTAGCTTATTCCACTCATATACTGTGCTGTTGGCCTGGCTTTTTTAAAAAAAAATTTGCTTTAAATTTAGGTTGGCCCTGCCTCACTAACATTCTGCATTTATTCATATTCTCTTCTTTCAGCACCAGCTCCGGGAGCTTCAAGTTATGGTAGCTGATGCTATAACCTGCACTAATTAAACCATGCCTTAATGTTGCTCCTGTCAGATGGGTTTCAGTAAGATGTGAACCCCGGGGGGGTGGGGGGTGGCTAATTAATTGATACTTAATAGGATAAAGATGAGACTTTCTACTTCCTTAACAAGTTATAGTCTCAGAAACCCATATGGCAGCTCTATTCTGTTTTGTAGGGCTACTGTGGGTCAGAATCAACCTGATGACATGAATTTTCGTTTCATAGGCTTACGTTTTGATGATGACCTATGCAAGTTTGCATGCCTGAGAATAATTACATCAGACTGAATGGTGACAGTAGAGTGTCCTGTCAGGAATGTTAGTTATTCTTAACCAAATAGACCAAAAGCAAGCCAGCTCGTCACCTGCCATTGTGTGGATTCCAACTCATAGAGACCCTGGAGGAGTGAGTGGATCTTTTTCATAGGGTTTCTGAGTTGTAAGTCAAACAAGCAGAGAGCTCATCTCTCTCTCATAGAAGGACTAGTGGATATGAACACCGACCTTGTGATTGGCCGCTGAACACTTACTCTGGGGTATTGGGGTGTTGTAGTCGAAGAGAGCATTATAGGAAACTCAAAATTAGAATCCAATCGATTCGGTCTCATTCACCTACTACTGTATCGTGAGCAAAGCACAAACGTTAATGATGGAATTTTGAACTGGCTTTGAAAGCAGCAAGGACTATCCCTCAGTCTCCATCCAGTTTGGGATTTGGAAATACTGGATTTGTATTTAGAACCCGTGCCTGTTGCACATTGGAGTCTTGAACAAGGCAATGACTTCTGCTGCCTTCCAATAACTGGAAACACACCTCTTGGAAAGTGTTTGTAGACCAACAAGCAAAAAAAGAAAACCTCCAGCTAATAAGATGCATATATACAAAACCGTTGAGAATAATATACAGATAGCATTGTCAGATGCTAAGACACATAGTTCACAACACAAAACTTCTTACATGCCAGGTATTAAAATTACTTTTAAGTCACTGGCAATGATAGAAATTTCCCTTTGTACCAAATATTTACTTCCTATCCCAGTTACATACTACTTATCATGGTCCAGTGTCAGCAGAAAGCTAATATTTGGTGATTGTATTTGTGTATTTAATACTGGTTGAATAAATATGAAATAAGGAAACTGCAAATATTTCATTTTTGTAAAGCACATCCAGGGCTGAAGCCAAAGGAAATCAGTCAGCATTTCTGATAAATAGAAGATAGGAGATATCCTATAAAGATGAAATAACACATGAAATGATGCCTGAGACATCAAATTGATGAAAGCATGTAATATGATTCTTAATCAGTGTTGGCATGTGATGTGAAAGAAAGAATTCATTTCAAGGGCATGATGTTTGCATGACAGTGCTTAGGGACCCCAGGAAACAAAAGCTGCCTTAGAGCAATAGGGTTCGAGAAGTCTTGGATCTTGTGCTGGACAAGGGTATGAAGTACAAAAACAAATGACTTTTTCGGGGCCTGTGAAAGTCGGTTTCTTTAACTTTGTTCCATGGTTCAGGTGTAGGCTTAATAGATGAAGTCACATGGGGGCCTGGTGCAGCCTTTTAAAAAGAGTTCTAGAAATTTGATACTCCAAACAAAGGAACACATTGACTGCTTTGAGTCCTAGTGAATATATCATTATTGCAGATAATCATTTCAGTAATAGACGTGGATTATGTCGCACAAATCCCTTTGAGTTAAAAGCCAGAATTGATATTATCTACACTTCATTTTCGTCACTGAGTGGTGCCAATGGTTAAGGATTTAGCTGCTACATTAAATTGGGACATTAAAGTTAACTTTCTCCTGAGGTACTTCAGAAGAAAGACCTACCATTCCGTCTTGAAGCACCAGCCATGGGAAACTGCATGGAGCAGAGTTCTACAATACACTCGGGATCACCAAGAGTTGGAACAGACTCAATGGCAACTAGACTAATACCGCTGTTAAATTCTGTTCAATACAGCACTCGAGAAGGCGCCCCGGTAGTGAAGTGGTTACACCATGCACTGCTAGCCTCAAGGAGAGCAGTTCAAAACCACCAGCTCTTCCTTGGGAGAAAGATGAGGCTTTCTACTCCCATAAAGAGTTATGATGCTCTGTGTTGTATATCCTCTATCGATATCCTTTTCCAAATTATTCCACCACCAATGTCATAAACTCCGTGCCCCTAAGTAACAACTCTTCTTCCTTCATCCATGTTAACCATTGATCAAGTTTGATTCTGTTCTCTTTTTTTGGTTAGTGTTTTTGATATACTATTCATATATCATATGCTTCCATAGCTAAATTACTTTTAAAAATAGTTGTGTATACATCATCAAAATTAGTTCTAATGCTTCCTTTCTCTCCTACATTCACGGTTTGGGCCCAAACCACTCACCCTCCACCCCTAGCGCCTTCCCCAAACCCCGCCAAATAAACGACTGCATCAGTTATTGTCTCTATGTATATACTCCTTCTGTGCTTTACAAATTGGGAAGCAAAATAGAAATAATAAAAACAAAATTGAAACACAATGTCAATAAGAAAATAACAATATAAAGCTAAAACTTAAAATGAAGAATAATAAAGAAAAGACTATCATTAATATTTTAAAAGCCAGAGAAGAAATTTCTCTTGTGGAAAAAGCGAGAAATACTTGAGCCTAGAGCAAGTTCAGGTTGGGTCAAGAGGGCGGGCAAATAAGTATCCTATTACACTATGCTTCAATCCACCATAATCAGGTTTACCTAATCTCTGTCTGATGGTAGCATTGTTTGAGTCCCTTTCCAGTGGCTAAAGAGATCTGCCACAGGCTTAACCTGAGTAGATACTCTGCAGGTGGATTTTACGTGTAGAAATTGTTGAATTGGAGAAGGTTTGGCTGTTTATATTTTTGCCATAATTAAAAAATAATTACACAAATGACAACAAGAAGAAAATGTTCTATAATTGTTGTGCTTATACAACTCGTCTTAATATGATTGAATTATTGAATTGTATGACATGTGGATGAAGTGCCAATAAAACTGTATATAAAAAAAGAGCTACAGTCTCAGCAAGCCAGAGGGGCGGTTCTACCCTGTTCTGTAGGGTCACTGTGAGTCAGAGTGGGCATGATGGCAGTGAGAGATACATTTCTGTTTCCTAAACTTTCCACTTTATTGTTGCCATGTTGTTATGTTGTGATTGTTTCCTCTATGGAGTTGGCCCCTGACTCATTGGGACTTCATGTGTGACGGAATTGCCATATAGCATTTTCTTAGCTGCAATCTTACACTTTTTTTCCCTTCATGACATTTTACTGTGCGTCTGTTTTTTTTTAAGAAAAAAATGAATATTCCTTTACATTAAAACAGTGCTTCTCAACCTTCCTAATGCTGTGACCCTTTAATACAGTTCCTCATGTTGTGGTGACCCCCAATAATAAAATTATTTTCATTGCCAGTTAATAACTTTAATTTTGCTACTGTTATGAATCATAATGTAAATATCTGATGTGCAGGATGTATTTTCATTGTTACAAATTGAACATAGTTAAAACATAGTGATGAATCACAAAAACAATATGTAATTATATATTGTGAAATATTTATGTGTTTTCCGTTGGTCTTAGGCAACCCCTTTAAAGAGTCTTTTGACTCTTTGTCACAACCCACAGGTTGAGAACCACTGCCCCAAAAAAAGTGTACCACTTGGACAAACTGTCCAACATTTTCTTGAATAATTCACATCACATAGATTTAGTTAAATTTGGATTTTTTAGAAGACATGACTTCAAAATATTATATGTATGGGGGAGCATAAAGTTTTCTGAAAAGTTCTATTACTTTTTCATCACATATTGCCACATGATTTTTTAAACTCCATCTCTATGAGTTCATAAAACCTATATTTAGAAAGTTGTCAAAATCAAATTGTAAATTAACAAGGTGAGGAAAGTTCACTTGACCTCTCTGACTTAAAGGTGAGGCTGATCAAAGTGGCAGGTGGCAGGGCCTCGCTGTGCAGGCAGCTGTTAGGTAACCTTCAGTTCCAGGGAGGACCGACACTAAGGGCTGAATGCTGTGTTAGTTCCCATTGGCTCCTTATGGTGTAGCTGCCTTAGGAGAGATGTCATCTCAAGGTTTCCAAAAAGTGAAGACTGAATATTAGTCATCATGGTTTTGTCCAGGAACTAAATTCCTTCTATCGCCATTTGTTGCCTGTCCTGGATTTCCGGTGCTGAATCTGAGTTTCTCTGCCAAACTAGAATAGCTGGGTTGACTCTGGTTGCTTCCTTCTTCACATTAGCTTTGGGTTTTAGCATGTAAGGTAATGTTCCTGTTCTTAGTGAGGTGAACACTCAATGCACTCCCACAGTGGGCTATCTAGCACTGCTAGAACAGAAAGGTGGTAAGCAGAAAGCTTTAACAAGTAGAGTTGCTTTTCTCCAGGGGAGAAGGCTACAAGTCCAAAGTCAGGTCCTGGCTCTAAGTGTAGGGTGGTGGTTTCTGCCTGCGGGCTCTGGAGGAAGAGCTTTGACGCTTCAACTGCTGCTTCCTCGGTCCTTGACATCAGCCCAGGTATGTAGCTCTTGCCTCATTAACATGATAAAGGCATCGTATTTCCAAGTGGGATGACAGCCCTGGGCAAAAACAACAGCAACCAAAACCCACTATCATCTAGTCTAATCTGACTCATAGTAACACTATAGGACAGCTGGGAGCATTCTGTTAGGTTTCTTAGGATGTCAATCATTTATGGAGGCACAAAGCCTCCTCTTTCTCCCTTGGAGCCATGGGTGAATTTGCTTTGTTGACCTTGCCCTTGGCAGGCCCACACTGTGCCACTAGGACAACTAATCATGAGCATAGAGGTGAGGATTGAAAGAACCTACCTGAGGATTCAGAAAAACTCATAGAAAAAATGGAATTGAATGATAATGGGATTTTTTTCACAAACTTTTTGAAGGCCCCTCATAATGGGGGGAGCATGATTCAACTATAACAAACAGTAATGACCTGATAGCCAACAAAAGAAGGAATTGATCCATCTTGGAAAAATTGGACTCCAAGAAGAAGTATCACTGAGAAATGTGTGTGACTGACCTCTAGGAAGCTTCATAGGTTGTTGTGCTTTTGTTTGGTTTTATAAATGTGCTATTTCTGACAAACAGAACCTTAAGGGCAGCCAAGTGTCAAATACAAAGTTATGGCTGGTGCAGCTGCCTCTGGGGCCACACGCTCCATTTACTCATTATGGAAAGCTGCGGTGCACAAGCATGTGGTGCCGTTTTATGTACCTGTCAGTTTAGCGCATCTAATGAACATTGATCATGCTCATTCAGACAAAATTCTTGGCAGCCCAAACAAGAATTTGTGGTTTCTGAAAGTTTTTTCAAAAACTTTTCTCTTGCTTTTTTGTAAATCTTTTCAGCGTCATAAAATAAAAAGTCTAAAATGTACTTAAATGTTGCTGCAAAAGAAAAGTTACATCAACCCAAATTTTGTTGTGATTTTTCAAAAAAAACCAAAACTAGTACTTGTCCCTTTAAAATAGAGATTTTGGTGACTTAGTCTTTGTTGTCATTAGGTTTTATCTCATTGGTTACCACTTGTAGTTGCCCTATGCCAAACAGAATAGCAATCTCCCCAACACTGGCATGCTCACAATTGCTATTTTTGCCCTGTTGTTGCAAAAACTCTATCCATTCATCTAATTGAGGATCATTAGAGTTTCTTATATGGATGTTTTCTTATTCCAAAATATTTTCTTCTTTTCTATTATTATTTTCATTACAAATCCCCCAATTATGTAGTTTTACCATTCATAAATTACATATACTTCTTATTATTTTCTTATTATTTACATCCTGTCAAAAATCTCATGAAAGGCATCATTTAGGTTCTTATAATTTGAAGGTATCATTTTTTATGAAGAATTCTTTTTGATATGCTGTATCAGTTATTCTCAGAAGAAAATTAAAAAGAAAAAATTAAAGAACCTCAATTAATTTGCCCCAGCTATCAGTGCGTTCTGTTTAGCAGTGACTCACTATTGAAGGACTAGCGATCTTTAGATTATTGTACTGGTGTCATTGCAGGAGATCTGGCGGTGCAGAAGTAAGACAAACAGTTTAGCTGTTTGAATCCACCGTTCACCACTCACTCCTTTATGAAAGATACAGCTGTCAACTTCCTCATCCCTTTCATGACCATTTATTGCCCACTAGCATTTCCAGCCTCTCAGATACCTTGAAAGGGTGCAATCCCAGTTGTGGGATGTGGGATCTGTGTAATTGTGTGAATCTGAAGAAATGAGCTTCACCCCAGTGGTCCTACCACCAGATTTCGCTGGGGATACCACATGTCCGATATAGTTACATCAAATCCATAATACATCCAAAAGAAAAGTCCCCTTGAATCCAGGTCATGGTGAATTATTTGTTTTATATACTTTTATATCTATTGACCACTATTTTGTTAAGGATGTTTACATCAATTATCAATTTACATAAATATCATTAGAGATATTGGTCTGTAGTTCTTGGTTCCTTTGGGATCCCTGCCCAGTTTGAGTATCAGGGTTATACTGCTTCATAGAGGCAGTTCAGGAGTTTGCCGTCTTTTTCTATATTCTGGAAGAGTTTTGTTTGTGTAGGATTGGTGTCAGTTGTTCCCTAAATGCTTGATAAAATTGTCCTGTGATTCCATGTGGTCCAGGGGATTTTTTGTTGTTGTTGATAATCCCTTGATAACCTTGTCTATTTCTTCTATTGCTAATGGTTTGTTGGATTCTTTACATCCATTGGGGATAGTCAAGAGAGGGATTGTTTTTCCAAAAATGTGTCCATGTCTTCCCAGTTGGTGAATTCATTGCAATACATTCCTTCGTAGTACTGTGTAATTATCCTTTTGATTTCATTAGGGTCTGTGGTAATATTCCTTCTTTCAACCGTCATTTTTGCTACTGAAATCTATTCCCTCCTTTCTTTGGTTAGGTTTGCCAGTGGTCTGTAGATTCTGTTTATCCTTTCAAAAGCCAACTTTCAGCAGCATTTTCCCCCATAGTTTTCTTATTTTTCCTCTCGTGAATCTCAGCCCTGATTTTTGTTACTTTTCTTTTGCTATTAGTTGGATTGAACTGTTGACTCTGCTCTAGTTGCTGTATATTTTGTGCCAGCATATCAGTCATAAGTCTCTCTTCCTATTTCATGTGTGCATGTATTGCTATGTAACTTCCTCTGGATGCTGCCTTTGCTGTGTCCCATAGCTGTTGGTACCTCATGTTCTCATTATTTTCTAGAAATTTCCTAATTTCATCTCTGATTTGGGCCAGTGGGAACTCCTTTTGCAATAGAGAGCTCTTCATCCTCCAATTATTTGCTCTTATTTTCTTCATCTTCCTTTTGTTGATGTCTAGCCTCATGGTACAGTGGCCCGAGGGAGAGGTCTGTATGATATCAATGTGCTTAAATTTATGTAGATTCACCTTATAACCCAGCATGTGTTATGTTTTCAAATATGTGCCATGTGGGCTTGAAAAGAATGTGACTTTGGATGAAGAGTTCTGTAAATATCTATCAGTCAAATGATCTAATTTTAGTCTTTAGTTATCTAGCCTTCTTGTTGAGTTTCTTTCCCTGTGATCTATCTCTCTCAGAGAGTGGTGTATTGAAGTCACCCACTATAATTGATAAGGCTGTGATTTCTTTTCTATCTTTTGGAACATTTGGTTGACCTATTCAGCGAGTCTCCTGTTCTGAGAATATATGTTTAAAAGGCATAGTAGTTCTTTGTCTACCAATACTCAAACATGAGCATTAAATAGTGTCCCTCCTTATCTCATTTTATGGTTTTCACTTTGAAGTCAATTGTATCCGATATTATCTCCATCTGTGGACTATGTGGTGTTGTCTTATACCTTTTGTGTTGGGTGTTTTCCTACTTTCCATTCTTATCAGTGTGTTGTGTTGTGTTGTGTGTGTGTGTGTGTGTGTGATTCATTCTTAACTTCTTTCCACCCTTAAGCCCATGATCTTAGTAGATTTTTGTTCACATTTGTTAAAGTCTGCTTGACTGTCCTCTAAGTCATTGGTGCAGTTCTCTGCCTCCTCCAGTTGATTGGCTAAGTCTGCTACTGGTTTTTGTTATCTTGTCTCTAAGCTCTTGTGTTTTCCATTATATTCCCTATCATTTCATCCTTTTTCTGTATTGCTTCCCTCATATCCTGTATGACTCCAAGCAGCATTCTGAAAATTTCTTTCTGTGGCAGATGTGCTTCTTCTACACACATCATTAGGTTCAGGACATCTTCTGCCATTGCCTTTTGTTTCTCCTGTGTTTTTTTTTTTTTTGCTGTTGAGGTCATTGAGCCTGATTGTTGCATGTATTGCATTGTTTTAGAGGAGTGAGCTGCCATTTTCCATGGAGTCTAAGAGTGCTGGTTCTCTCTGAGAGACTTGTAGGAATGCTTTTGCGAACTGCCTACACCTAATTTCAATGTGGAATTGGCCTATCACTTTATCCTCCTGTGGCTTCACTCTTTCCCTAGTCAACCAGTATTCTGTTATTTGGAGGGCAAGTTGGGTGTACCTCTGAGGGGATGCTGGTTGGTTATTGTGGACTCACAATGATTGTGCTGCACTGGGTGATCTCACAAGAAACCATCATGGTGTGGCCCATGGCAGCTTGGCGTGCCACGGAGGGTGTGGGGGGGTACCCAGGGGGTACCCAGTGCAACAGGAGTGCCACAGAAGGCTTGTGGGTTGCCTGCTTAAGTGTAGAGCACAGCGAATGGTGGGCAGAATTGCCCTAGTAAGGTAGATCCCTGCAGAGGTTCTCACAGCAGTGTGGAATGTTGGCAAGTGTTGGCAGAGATGCCTCAGGCTGTGTGAGGCACTAGAGCAGGTGGGAGGAAGTTCGCTCAGTAAGGTGGAATCACAGAGGACGGGCCAGAGCTTCCCCAGCCATTCAGGCAGGATTTCCCTTGAGGAAGGTACAAAGGATTTCCACAGCCGTGTGTTAAGCAATGCAGAGAGTGGGCAGGGGGAATTTCCTCGGGAAGAAGTTGGGTGGGATATTCCCTTGTGGAGGGTAGGTAGATTTTCCCAGCTTCCCTCTTATGCTGCAGATGGTGGAGCTCACCAGGATGAGTGTGGGGCAGGTGTAAATTCCCTAGGCTAAGGGGAGTGGTCTGGAGTGATGTGTGGGAGAAAAGGGAAGAGAAAGTTAAAATGAAAAAACAAAAAAAAACAAAAGCAAAAGCAACTAAGACCTCTGAGACTGTTGGGGGACAGAGAGAAGAGAAGGAAATAAAAGTAACAATATAGCTGAGCCCTGATCTTTGCCCAGGGCAAGGGGGGAGGCTGGAGGAGTTTAATCCCTATCCTGAAGCTGTGTCAAGCTGTGACAGTGTTGAGATAAAGCCTCTGCACCAGCTCCAAATTATCCCGGCTAGGGCCAAGACAGTGCAGGGGCTGAGGTCACACCCTAGCTGACCACCACTGTGGTAAGCCAAAAGACCCCAGGGCCTCAAAACCTAGTGGATCTGTGCCCAGTTATCTTTATGATGCTCCTCCTGCGATCCAGCAGTGTGGATTTTCCCTCTTTGGAACTCTCCTAAGCTGATTTCATCAGTGTCCCTCTGGTTTTTCCTACTCCTTCGCCATCTTCCCGGAAGTCTCTTTAGTTTATATTATTAAACAGTGTTAATTTCATTAAAAATTAGGTAAATTATAGGAAAGTTGCACATGAATATCTGAGTTCACTCAAGCTGGAATAGAGAAACCTGTAGCCTTTTAAACTGGGATTCCTCATCTAAATCACAGAACATAGAAATGATTAAGCGACTATATTCTCTGTTCTACCAAAGAGTACTAGTGCAATTCCTGTACTAGTCTAAGAACCATAGAGAAAATAGTTCATTACAGCTAATGGATATGCCTCTTTTGAGAAGGCCACTGAAAAAAGGTGTATAGATTATAAGACTCCTAATAGTCTCTATGAATTCCAATAGAATGCCACTTATATCTCTATCCTTGTGTTTTCTACCTACAGAGGCTGGGCTGTTACTATAATATCTCCCCTTGTAATTAATTTCTGGTCGTCAACCTAAATGGTGCTTTTGTTGGAAAAGTAATGTGTTGAGGCAATTGAAGAGAATGCAGGTCAAAAACAAAAGTTTGTATCTCTATTTACAGTCAAAGGCTAGGCTCTTAGTAGATGCCTACAGAGTAGAGTTGACTTGAATTAGTTTGAATTGAATTTCTTTGAGCCAACCAGAGCTAGAGCCAATTATTGCTTTATCCTTTGGCCAGTCTTTTCTGATGAATATTTCAACAATTATTCACTCAAACATTTTGTGTGAGTGCATATTCACTCTGAGGCAACTCAGTTCAGGCTATGTTTCACTGATAAATGTGCTACATAAAGTCTAGTGACATAATGTACAGAATAAAATAGGATGTGGAGTACCATCAGGGATACAAGTAAAGAGCTCTTGCAGGGAAAAGTCAATGAGATAGGAAGGGTGGTGGGGAAGTCAGACAAAGCATCTAGCGGAAATGAGGCCTGATTAGAGTTATGAGACAAGGGATAGTCTTCATGCTGGTAAGGCATCTGTTTTGTACTTCCTCATGGAGTCTTCCCATGCTTTTTAATTGACTCTATCTATAATAACTTTGATTGGCCCTTGGCACAAATTCATACATGGTATATTATAAATCTATTCTTGTTCTCTCAGAGCTTGGTGGGAATAGAAATTTCAAATATTGCCTTCAATTGCTTTGTAGATAGATGGATAAATCCATATAAATATATATATAAACAATTCGACATATATCCCAAACAATTTAATATATGATATGTAAATGTATTCAAAAGGGAAAGTTCATTCATGAAAAAATGAATTAAAAGAAATTTAATTAAATGGAAATATTTCTTGAAATGTATAAAGCATATATATATACACATACATTTACATTTATTAATATTGTATTGATGTTTTTGAATGACGATGCTGGTGAGGAATATTGAATATACCATGACTTCTAAAAAAATTAACAAATCGGCCATGAAAGTATAGTCATGATGTTGATTCAAAGTGAAATGGGACAAACCCATAGCTCCAGGAATGAGTTTTGAGCTTACACTGAATCCTAGCTCCAATTTAAGAGCAATTAGTTCTTACATCATGGCCTGCTCGATACTCACCCTCAGGAGGGAATAGAGGAGACAACTGCTAGAGCAAAGTGGGGTGAAGAAATAAAAAAATAAAAAGTGAAATGGTAAGACTTCCCCTTACATATTTGAAATGTTATCAAAAGGGACCAATCCCTGGAAAAGGACACCATTCTTTGTAAAGTCAAAAAAGAAGAGGAATGCCCCTTAGATGGATTGACAGGGTATCCTCATCAATGAGTTCAAACATAGGAGCAATTGTGAGGATGGCACACGACCAGGCCTTGTTTCTTTCTGTTGTATGTATGATCGCTCTGAGTCATGATGTATTCATAAAGGCTTAACAACAGCAATACCCACAATAGCTATCAATATCTGGTTTATAGTTTATTGTCTGGTTTATAGATATATTGTCATATATCTTCTATTCAACACAACTTCTTACACTTTTCTTATTATGCAAATAAATATAGTAAAAACTAATTTATACAGATTGCAAATAAAAATATAGTGATCATGTTTTTTGAGACTATACTTGCCTTCTCTTTGTTAATTGGCTATATGAGTTTAAGATTCATTTTTCAGAAGTATAAATTGATGTACTTTTTGAAGAATAAGTTGGATTCTGTAGGTTTTCTTTAAAAGTACCATTTTTATTAAGTAGCAGAATAAAATCTTGGTAAGATGAAACTTTTATGTTTGATACAGTAAGAAGAGAGATTACTTATATAAACCTTTCGATTAAAAAGTGCAAATATTTGCTTTTTTTGTGCATTACTTGAGGTACTGTGATACATATTTTTTCATATTTCCCTTGCTTGATTTTCCTCTGGCTTTTCAAACTAAAGGCCTTTGTTAGGTACTAGAGTGTTCTGGTGCTTTTAACACTAGATTTCTTACTGTCAATGTCAAAGAAAAGAGAGGAGACTGATTTACTTCTTAGAGATTTTGATTGAGTGTTTCTTAGTTTTTCTCATCTTGAAAATCACAGCAGTTTAAGAAAAAGTAGATATAAATCAATAACAGTTACAAATTTTGGAAGGAAAATTTCCAAAAATGTACTCCATTAAAGTTCCTTAAAATAAATTAATGTTAAATTAACTCATATCTATTAAAAAGATAAATTATTAATATTATTTTAACAATATGATGAATGACAGGTTTTTTCCTCTCAAAAATATGCATTTTCTGTGAAATTATATAGATTTTGGAATGGAAGACCTATTATTACAATCAAATCCAAAGTTCCTGAATCCATATATTTGATCCAGAGGGCCAACCACTTAAGGGCAACCAAAAAAGGGGGGATAGATTAGAGATTGCTAACAGAGGAAGTTCCTAGATATGTAATCTGCATGAGTGTCACTCTATATTGATTACAATACAAATATCAGGGCCCAATCCCACAGTTTTGAATTGAAAGACTCTCAATAAGTGCCCTGAAAAAAATTTAAATGGACATCAATGGTGATGCAGATGGCTTCTAGGACACATTTGAGGGATTTTGAAGACTGAAGCATATACATCTGTATTTTTGCAGATTTAAATTGGTACATAGGAGATGGGGCTGCCGTGTGACGACAGAGTCTGTGCAAACGTGTGACCATCATGACATGCTTCATTTCCTCATTGTGGGCGTGTATGCATTCCTGGCAAGGAATGATGGGCCGAAGGGCTCCTTACGGCTTGGCCTCTGGGTATTACTGAGCAACCGCTAACATCAGTGACACGTGCATTATATGTAAAGCTTATGAAATCCCGAAGGAGCCCCCCCTCCACTTCTGTGGTGAGTTCCCTTGACCACTAACCAAAAAGGTCAGCAATTTGAATCTACTAGTTAGCTCAGGGAGAGAAAGATATTCCAAGTAGCTTCCTAAAGATTTGCAGCCTTGTGACCCTTTGTGTCCATTCTCCGCCCCTAAAATGGCTATGCGTCAGAAACAAGCCCAGGGCACTGGGCTTTGGATGAACTTATGGCATCCCTCCAGCCAGTCTGTTTGCCAGTCTCGCGTTCTTTTTTTAAATTAGTGTGTGTGTGTGTGTGTGTGTGTGTGTGTGTGTGTGTGTGTCACTCTCTCTTTGCAGGTAAGTGCATACTGACCTTCAAAACTCAATGACTTCCTTTCCTTCCTCAGGTGTTTGCTCACCTTGGCTCTGTATCTCCTTCCGTAGTTCCATAGAGGTGTGCAGAATGGTAAAAGTTTTAAGATAGTCGCTCTTTATTAATTTGTTTGTTTCTTCCCTGGTTTGTTTTTCTGGCAACTTTAGACGGTCTTTTATTCAAACCTCTGGGTAAAAAATAAAGGCAGAAAAAGGAATCTCCAGGAAATAAATACTACGCTTCAAAAGATAGCTACTCCACAGGAACAGCAGCGGCAGGGAAGTTTTGGCTATAATCGCAGTCCTGGCTTCCAGCTGTAGGAGCATGGCTTTAGGAATTCACATGAGTCAAATTTCAACTGGAAGAACCTGTTTAGAGAAGCCCAGGTGATTCCCTGGGATACTCCTTGTGCTAGCCACAAAGTCAAGGCTGCAACCCACCAACACCCCCACCCCACCCACCCAAGGAAGAAGACAAAGCTTCCTGCTTTTGCTTAGTCTAGGAAAGGTTGGCAAGCATTTAACGCCTGTCTTTTTTTTTTAATGTTTTATTAGGAGTTCATACAACTTCTGTCTTAAAGCATTAACATGAATTGAATTGACATGATGGCACTAGGTTTGCTTGTTTGTTGTTTTGTTATATAGCATTTTGTGTGTTTTTTTATGTTTAGCATTTAAGTTATGGTGCCCTGGCAAGATAAACAGATTTGTCTTTAATTCTGCTTTTCACAGTGAGATGGGGCACTGGCCATGGAGGACACAGGGCCAGCCACTGTAAACTAGATTAGTCCAAAATAGACTCTGGCAATGCCACCCTCTTTCCAGACCGCCTTCTCTAGAATCATGCAAACTGTTTCTTAAATTTACATTCTTAAGCTTTTCTAAAAATTTTCTGGGAGCAAGGTGAGAATCTGCCATTTATCTTATTCATAGGAATTTTAAAGTATGCCAGACAGCCGCTTCACCAGAGCCTCATCAGATCAGTGCTTCCCGAAGCATGGGTGCCTGACTGGCTGCATCTCATCCATCAGCTGTACGTCTCGGGGTTCCTCCCCTGAGTCTGGAACAGGGGGACGGGCCAGCAGTGTGTTCAAGCTGATCCTCCAGGCTGTTCCAAAGTATACTGGAGACGGAAAACCACTCTGCCCAAGAACCTGGCAACTCATTTATTAATGAGTTTTATCATGTAAAAAAGGTTTATATGGCTGCACCTCCCACTTAGATTTTCTCCTGGGAGTGATAGAATTTTATACATCATTGAAATAACTAAATAAGGAGTAGGATTGTCATCTCTTAATTTTAATTCTAGTCATTAAACTTTTTTTCATCTTTTAAAAAATGTGTGCTTGTGTGTGAGAGAGAGAGAGAGAGAGAGAGAGAGAGAGAGACACAGATGGATGGGGGCAGGGAGACAGAGACAGAGACCTTAAATATAAGAAAACCATCTGTCTGGTTTAGGTAATTGGTAAAAAAGGGGTAGATGCGATTGTGCGAAGAGTATCATTTAAATAGTTGCAAATATTGAAGTGGTTCTCCAGGAGGATGTGGGTATCCTCCTCTGGTTCCAAAGCCCGAGGCATTCAGCTCGCTTGTAAAGACTAGGACCCTCAAGTTCACCTGCTCTTTAACACAATAGTCTGACAGTTTTAAAAGCTTTTCCTTTGGAAAAATCTTTGTAAGTAAATCTTTCAGCTTTAGTCCTGGGAGTCTCAAAACCAGTGCCTGCAAAAGCCTCTGGCGATAAGTAAATGAGATCAGCAAAACAAAGCTCTGAGAAAGAGAAGTTTTAAAAACCTCAGAAGCAGTTTTCCTTTCTCACTGTGAATGTTTTATTTTCAGAGACGTACTTGTTATTCAGTCATAGCTGCGCCTCGGCCAGTTTATGTTTTAGTTTCCTGTTGGCATAGTTTCTGTCATTGTGCTGTTGTTTCATTGGAGAGAACACTAATAAATCCTCAGAGCAGAGGATTTGTGAATGACCCATAATTCCACTCAGAAATATTTCCTTGATTTACTTTTAATATGACTAAGTAAGTCAGAAAAAGTTGGGCAAATGGTTAATAACTGGTATCTCTGCATTGAAAGGCTAACTATTCTGATTTTTTCTCAACTATTCTTTTATTCAATGGATATAAAAGGAAATGAAAGGACTTGCACAAGGTCCTGGACATGATTAGTAGTCAATTAAGGATTGGTATTGGTGGCTTATGATACAAAGCATTTGCTTGATGTTTCAAACATCATTCGCTGCCCATCTGCCTGTTTGATCTCCATTTACTTACGTAGCATCATTACTGAAGTTAAATTGGGTTGCTGCATTTTATATCTATTAATTATCAAACAAAAGGAAAACGTTTGGGTAAATTCAAGGGAACCCCCAAGAAGCCCATTATGATGATAAATGGAATATGACATTTTTTAGTAAGTGTGTATATTAATATGTGATTCAAAAATAATATTCCGGAAAGAAAGGTAACTAATTTTAAAAAGACAGAAAGCTTCCAAAGTGTGTGTGATCCAATTGAATCAGCACTGCTTACCATAGGGTTCAGGAGAAATGCAGCACAATTGTCCAATAATGTGAGTTCCCAAATGAGGCTCTTCTTTATGGGGAAATTTGGTAACAAACTACAGATTGGATCTAACCTTTGAGGCCCTCTTCCATGGATTCCATTCTGGAGAGTAGCAGGTAATACATAAGGTATGTGGCTAGATTTTCAGTTCAACTTTAATTTTGATTCCTGCCGTGGATTTTCACCGTGGCATTTAAGCCTAGTTCTTGCAGGTGCCGAGGGCTCTGGCCCTGCAATGTGACTAATTGTCACTAATCGCTTACAGGAATGAAGTTGGGAGGCCTCTCTCCAGATCACCACCATATTTTGTTCAGGTGACATGGCAACATGGCAAGGCAGCAGGGATCCCTGTGTTGAGGTCTGTCGAGTTAATTCTTATTTATCTCACCCTGTGTGCAGAGGTCTGCCTGATAATCTAGGATGGAATCTTCTGGAAACAGACCACAAGATCCTTCCCTTTGGCTCTGCTGGTATGTGCCACCAGCAACCATGCATTTAACATCTGAACATTTAACCATCATACCACAGGGGCCAGTCCTGCCATTGAAGATTTATCAACAAGTGTGCAGCTCAGATGGGATCTAAGTTTAAAGAAATTAATTTTGTTAAGTATAAAGTTCTATATAAGTAGAACATTTCATGAAAACACAATCTTTTAAATAATGCTTTATTTTTATATCTGGTTAACCTTCACGTTGGATTTGCATTTATTAGGGTAGCAGTTTTTCAGCCTACCTCATGACATTTTTTCACTTTTCTGGTAACCAAGATTCTGTGAACTAGTATTGAAATGTGCTATGTAAAGGAATAGCAGGGATTTATCTAGGAATGGAAAGGAAAATCTATGTTCAATGGAAATGCATTGTGGTGTATGTTTTATAAAACAGGAATTAGTGTATCCTTAAGTCATGTCTTTCTGCACCCTTGTGAAAATATATAAGTTTTGCATCATTTTTAATCATGCATTTTAAATTTTAGCCTCCTGACATGTTAACATAATCTTGTCATTTATTTCCTCCCTCTCTCCTCATATATAGTTTTATCTCAGGAACTTTGTGAATTTCTTTTAGAACAGAAATGTACTTTAACTTAGGCTCATGGTAATACTCAACTACATTCCCTAAATGCACAACTGCTTCATGTGTTCAGTTCCTAACTGAAAGGTGATCAAATAAAGTTGGCTGCCCAAGTGCATCTAGAAGTGCCTAGAAAGAAAATTGTGGTGATTTATTTTTCTTAAATCACCAATTTAACACACTGTGAAGCTCTCTTCTGACTCACCATCAGCTGACTCCATGGAAACTCTTTTATATATTCAACTTGATAAATTTTGTTTTGCTGAATGGCTTTTAAACTACTTGGGTAGCTAACATAGAGCTCTGTAGATAATATTACTAGTACTCTGATGGCATAGGAGGTTATCATTGATCTGCTAACCTCAAGGTCCGCACTTCAACTCCAGCAGTTGCTCTACAAGAGAAGAGGCTGTTAGCTCCTGTACAGATTTAAAGTCTCTTCTGTCATACGTGGTCACTATGAATTGTGGGTTGACTCAGTGTCTGTGCCAGGGGTTCCAACAATGGTAGGACGACTCAGGACTGAGCAGCGTTTGTTCTGTTGGAGCTGGGTCTTGATGCATCAGAATGGACCGGAGGACACCAGACAACAACAGAATT